>NW_008246076.1:122847-152252 GCF_000281045.1 Saprolegnia diclina VS20
TTGTACGAGGAGACTGCTGGACAGGAGACACTGGAGGACCAAGGCAACACCGTTTACATACCAATAAGAACTGGGATCATGACCCAACGTCCAGTGGATTCCACCTACATGGTCCGATCGTCGCTTGTCGAGGGTTATATGCGCGTAGTTGAACTAGACGACTACCATTATTTCTTAATATGTACAAAAGGTCACTTGTTGGGCTTTAATGGACTCTGAATTTGGGCGTACG
The DNA here is from genome assembly GCF_000281045.1 of Saprolegnia diclina VS20. Lineage (NCBI taxonomy): Eukaryota > Oomycota > Saprolegniomycetes > Saprolegniales > Saprolegniaceae > Saprolegnia > Saprolegnia diclina. The sequence continues at coordinate 123,080 of NW_008246076.1, forward strand.
GCGTAATGTTGCTCTCGCCCAAGAGGTACAAGACGTCGTCGACGTCGCTGACGAGCGCGTAGAACGCGCTCACGAGGTCGATCTCGGTCGCGAGGCGTGTCACCATGAGACGTTCGCCGAGGTCGGCAAGGTAAAAGCTTTGTGTACACGGGCACGGCAGTTCGCGCCCCACGAGTCGCTGCACGAGCCGCTCGTTGCAGAGGACGCTGGGAAAAAGCTGCTCGATAGTAGCCCGACTGATGCGCAAGTAGAGCATGCCAATGCCCTTGACGAGGCTCACGTCGGTCTCGACCTCAATGTAGTCGTACGCATGGCACTCCTTGCGGATGTTGGGAAAACAGCTCGCGTACGCCTGCCAATTCGCAATGATGGCGTCGACGCCGGTGCCCGGCGCGCCAATGACCGTCGCATCGTGCGTGAAGAGCTGCCGCATGATTGCCAGTTGGTAGCGTTCGCGCGATGGGTCCTCAAGCGCGTAGCCGTGCATGAGCGCGTCGCAGTACTCGCGGCAGCGTGCGACGCCGCTCGTGGCGCCCAGCGTCGGCGCCTGCGGCGGCAGCATGATGGCCATCGTGTCCATCCGGCCCTCGAGCCGCGCCGTCTCACGCGTGAGCGCGTACACCTGCTTCTCGAGCGCGGCCATGTGCACGCGAGCCTCTTCGCGGTACCGGCGCTGGTTGTTCCGGCACTGGATCTGCCGGCGCTCGGTCGCCTTCTGCGTGCGCGGCGCCCGGCTTGTCGGCATGGCCGGCGGCAATGAAAAATGACACAGCCTGTCGACCGCCGTTTGTGCCTTTATCGAAAACGTCTCAATATAGCTACAAATCTCGCATCTGTCTCGCAACCCGCGCTGTGACGTCCAAGGAGGATGGGCAAGGATGACTCCAGCTGGTGCACTGCGAAATCTACTTCGGCGCGCACGGCGGCGAGATGTGGTGTGACAGGATGGTTCGCTGTGAGCTGCTCAGTTACGCACGTTCGTCAAGCTCAAATTGAGCGAAATTGAGCAATTTCATTGCGCATCGCCAGTCGCAGAGGCGCAAGTGATTCGTCGCGAGGCCGCAAAGCGTCGTTTGTGGTAATCATTTTAGAGAGCGATCGGGCGCTGTGGAGGAAGAGCCGGCTGGACCTCGCTGCGATTGGCTACACCCTAGCTATTCTACGACGGCGTACCTGTACAAGATACTTGCATGCTCGCCGTGGCACCGGATGGGAAAGTTACGATAAGTGCGGTTCAGCCCACCTGGGTGACGGTGACGCACCATGCAGATGCTTCAACTCATTTGACGTGCTCCTCAAGGAGCGACGGACGCAGCGGGGCAAGTGGCGCGTGCCTCTGGCTTGGGTCGACGCTATACGACACATAATCGTAGCGTGATGGGCAGCGCCGCCTTAGGTGCACGATGGCTTCCTCGCTGCTGGCCTTCGCGGCTGACCCGAACGGGTCGGCCAATGAGCGTGCTTCTAGCCTACAAACACAGAACACGTCGTACCACTTTGCGCACTAACGTCAGGCAAGCGAGCAGATGCTGGCGCTGGACACAACGGCGATATCAGGGGCACTGGAACAATTTTGCATCCGAGCTGCGGCACGAGGACCACGACAAAATAGCCTAGTTGTTTAGGATTGAAATGCCTTTGAAAACGCTATTTTGGAGCATGGGACACGAGAAGATTTGTGCGTCGGGCTCGATCGGGCGACTCGCGATCGCGATCTGATTGGTTGCGCGCTTTCGGGAAAGCACCCATTTCAAATGGCAACACAGCATGACGGCAATGTTGCATTTTGGCCCATGATTTTCCTCAATTTTTTCGATATGTAACATAAAGCGCACCATTTTTCAACGCGAAGTTCGTCGTCGAAAAGACAAAATTCCTGCAATCAAACCTTCACAATGAAAGTGACCCAAACGTTGCGACTTGAAAGACACACGACGTGTCGCGGTTGGTCGACTTGGCGTTTAGCTGCTCGTTACAACTACAATATTGTACTTCCTCCAACAATGGGCTGCGTTGGTGGTGGAAGAAATAGCTGTTTTAAACGGGCAAAATTTCAATTCCACAGCCCCATTTTCAAACAATCGTCGTGTATCCTTCCACTTCAACCGCATCTATCCACTTCAACCGCATCGTAGCCATAGTGGCGGTCCGGTCCAGCTTGTCAGCCCTGATGCCCAACACAGCCTGCTCTGCGCTGCGCACGCCCGTGAAACGCACGACCACCTTCTGGTGCGCCGTCCATCCATCCGCGAGGTCTGGCGCCTTCGACCCGATGCGCGAAATTTTGCAGCTGCAACTTCCATTGTCGGTCGGCGGCTTTCTCTACGATGCAGTCGCCATGCCGTTCTCAGCCCGCAAGTCAACCACCCGTGCCTCTGGCCAATCTTGCGCGCTTGCGTCTGTACAATCTTTGGCTCGAACGCAACAACTGCGTGTTCCGCACGGCGTTGATGCCCCTTCCCGCTGCTGCGCTCGCGATCAAAGCAGCGACTATCACGCGATTGCATATCCCGCCCTTGGCTCGTCGCGCCGCGGTGCCTTCGCTCGCCGAGTCGCTTCATGCCCTACGCGCCGACCCTTGGTGTGCTCGCTACCTCATTCCCAACTCAATCCCGAGCCCCGACCAAGCGCCCTCAGCTTGACGTACCGGCCAAACCTCAAGCGCATTAGGACGTCCACCATCTTCACTATATAATTGCATCTTCACTAACTCATTTCAACAACAACCGCATCGTATCCACCAACTGCCACACGGTGTGTCGCCGGCGGTTGCGGCGGGTGAGTCTTCGCCGTCCCGCAGCCGATCCTACAAGACGCTGCGTGATTGCCACCCGCTCTTGGATTCGAATCACGAATTTTGGAAGAAACCGCCGAAACCCGCTGCATATTTCGACTTGGCGGCCATTATCCTAGAACTATGAGCATCTACGAAGGTCAGCACAAGACGCACCCGCGCCGCCTTCAGCAGTGCCGCATCAACCAGCAAAAGTACCGTGCGCAGGCGACCGCGGCCATGGAGCGCCTTCACAATCAAGTGCAGTCGCTTCTGACCGAGACCGCGCGACTCCAGGGCCGGCTCGAGTGGCTCCACCAAGCGCCGACGCGCGGCACCGTGGTCGCCCGTGCGTTCTTTGCCGCGTTCCGGCACGGCCTCGACGGCGCCACCGCCTTTGTCCAAACCCGTATGAGCCCGACGCTGCGCTTCCAAGGCACTGGCGACCTCACGGCGTTCGTCGACCATTGGCGCCGCTATGCGCAGCTCGAAATGACGGCACGCGCGATCGAGGCGGTGTTTCTCGACGAGACGAGCGGCGAGCTCCTGCACTGCATCGGGCAGCTGCGGTTGCACCTCGACGCCAAAAGCGTACAAGGTATCTTTCCCAGCCTGCCGCTGACAAGCGCCGCCTACACGTCTTTGGTGACCGCCACCCTCGAGGTACCGTCGATATGAGATCTTATGTGGCCTTGGAGCTCAGGTGCAAGGACCGGTAGCTGCCGCTGGTTGTGCGCTTGATCGTCCACGACGATGTCGTGACGGCGGTCGACGTGGACATTGGCTGGGCATCGTGTGTCGTCCGGCGCCTGGCGTCGGCGGCGGATGCAGCCGACGTTCTGCTTGACGTCGTGCGACCATGAGATGGCTGATAGCGCCCACTCGCATCAAGCCAGACGACGCAGCAAGGCCAACCGCCTCGCTTGCACTCGACTGCGTACTAGTACTCGTATATTTACCATCACCTCACGCCATGGAGCGTCTCGGACTTGCGTCTTTGTGGTTGAAGTGGATTCTGACTTGACATTTCGAGTCTTTGTTGCGTGGCAGCTGAAATCACGCCAAAAATCCCACGAGCAGGATCGTCCCAACTAGGACCGCTGCCTGAGCTTGGCAAGCGCCGCGCTACCAGTGGGGTTGTAGTGTGCTCTGGCACTGGAGTACCTCGGCATGATCCGTGTGGCGTTGTCTCTGTTGCGGTGCTGTAGTCCATGTTTGAACCGATGCGACGACTAGAATCACGCAACACGACGAGGTTCAAAAGACGGGCTACGGCAGTGCGCGCCATCGATTAAGGTCTTATCGGCAGTCGTAGGCGGACTGCAAAAGGGGCTGCGGCGGCGAGCTCGGCGTCGGTGGGATCCAGCACGTGAGCTCGGCGTCGGGCGCGAGCTGGACGCCAGTCATGACGTCGCTGACATCGTGGAGGGAGCCCAGCAGCGTCAGGAGGCCGACTGTCATGTTCAAGTCCGTCTCGACGCGCGTCACCATGACGCGGTCGTCAACGAGCGTCATGTAGAAGAGCTGCGTGCATGGGCACACGATCTCTTGGCCGACGATGCGCTGCATGAGGGGCTCGTTCGAGAGCAGCTGCGGGCAGAGCGCGCCGACAGTCTCGCGGCCAATGCGCAGCGTGATGGTGCCGACGCCCGTGACAATGCGCGTGCTCTCGTCGACGCCGACCACGTCCCACGCCGACCCGACTTTCTGCAGCGTCCGAAACCAGCGCGCATACTGCGTCCAGTTGGAGAGGACTTTCTCGATGCCGCGATGGCCCATGACCTCGACGTCGTGGTGCATGAGGCTGCGGAGCATGGCCGATTGGGCGGTCGCCGTCGCCGCATCGTGAATGGCGTAGCCGTTCTCAAACATGAGCCAGTACTCGCGGCAGCGCGCAATGTTGTGGAGGTCCACCGAGACATACGAAGGCGGCGGGAGGCGCTGCACGGCCAGCGACAGCGAGTCGCATTGGCCTTCGAGGCGGGCTGTCTCGGTGCCAAGGCGCTCGACGGCGCCTTGGAGGAAATCGAGGCGCGCCCGGGCCTCGGCGCGGTACCGGCGCTGGTTGTTCCGGCACTGCGTCTGCCGGTGCACGCTCGGCTTCTTCCGCACCGACTTGGTCGGTGGCATTGCGATCGAGTTGCTTTCTGCGTCGTGACTTGCCCTTTGATTTTATGGAAGGTGGGATTTGTCGGACCGTATCCGGACTCTGATGTTCGACGAACTCTGCGCCATAGTTCCCATGATATATATCCTAGCAGCTTCTCCTAGTGTGTCCTACGAGTGCAGCTCGCAGCCATGCCCGTATGCACCGGTAGCTTGCCGACCAAGACGACGTTGCCTTACGTAAGCGGTTGCGTGACGCCACCTCAGTAATCACGATCCCACAAGCTGCGTGCTCAGTGCGCGACTGGTCAGAGGCCAGAACCGTCGACTGCAACTCATGCCAGGTGCAGCGCATCCCGCCACCGAGTGTGCTATTACACTGTATGTTGCCGGAGCTGTCATGTACAGTGTAAGACTTGGGTGATCGTCAGTGTCGTCAGCTCTAAGGGCTAGCTACTCTGTCGGCTGCGCCTTGGTTTACGGACCGGACAGACGCGGCTCGCATCATCCTCAATGTCGTATGCGTTGGTCAACGGCGGTTCCGAATACGTTGGCTCGAATTTAGAGAAAGATAAGTATGGGAGGTTAGCTACTGTAGATGTGGGGCGGTCCCGTGTTGTGTGGTGTGGCAAGGTCCGGGCTGTAGTACGTCCGAGGTGCCAAAGTGATCTCGCCCGACGGTGCGATCAACGCACCGTGCATGACATCAACCACGTCCTGTAGATCGTAGAGCAGCGCGACAAGGCCCCGTGTAAAGTCCAAGCTCGACTCGAGACGCGTCACACGAGTCTCGCTTGGATACGCGGGGTGGTGCGGCGCAAAGGCAAAGGTGAGCTGCAGCGGGCAGTCGAGGATGCGGCCTTCGAGCCGCGCGCGCAGACGCGGCTGCTCCAGCACGTGAGGGCAGACGCTACTGAGCGTTTCGGCGGTCACCCCCAAGCGCAGCGAGCCGCAGCTTCGCACGACGTGACCATGGTCGAGCTCCATGACCTCGGCCGTATCGAGCTGCATGTGAATGGTGGCAAACGTGTAGGCATACTGGCGGTTCTGGTCCAGGATCTTTTCAACACCCGTCGTGCCCATGACGGCTACTGTCTCGGCGAAGAGCCCTCGGATCGTCGCCACTTGGTGTGCGGCCAAGTTGGGATCGTGCGCCGCGTAGCCAGATGCCATGACGCGCCAGTAGTTGCGACACCGCTCGAGGTCGCGGCCCATCGGTCCTTGCCTCGCCTTCCACGCCAGCGTTTGCTTGTACGTCTCGACGTGGCCCTCGAGCCGTGCCGTGGTCCGCATGAGCTCAAGGACCTGGGCCTCGAGCTGCTCTTTGAGGCTCCGGGCTTGCTCGCGGTACCGTCGCTGGTTGTTACGACACTGCTCTTGGCGGCGCGCGGTCACTGGACGCTTCTTCGTCGCCACCATCCGAGTTGTTGGAGAATGACGTTGAGCGAGATCAGCTGGCCGAGATTGCGCAGCCAATAAGAATCGCGTATATTGATGAAACGGCACGTTTCGAAAAGGGGGTGCTACCACGACCCCATGAAACGACATTGCCGTTTCAAACGCTTGTGAGACTTTGACTCAGTTTCCAGCATTCCCGTAGGCTGCAGGCGCAGTAAAGAGGCTATCTATCACCTCGTGCACGAGCAAACTCGATCTTGCATATATTACATGTCGTTGCATTAGGATTGAACTACACATGTGAAAAAGCCACATTTTACGAATCGTTAATGCTGCTGCCGACGAGATCGTGCGACGGAGCCCGTTGCACAGCCAACCTTCAACCGTCATTTGCCCACGTGATACATCTTCGAAGGTTCAAGCCCGCTCACGCCATCATTGCACCTTCTGTGCAACGTAGGACACGCATGATGTGCTAAGCGCAAGGGCTAACGAAATCGAGACGACAGAGACGTCGTTTGCATGCCCGTCATGCGCATACCAAGTCGACGCTAAGCGTACGAGCACATACATCCATGTCACGAGGGGTTTCGACGTCGTATTTGGCCCTCTTCGTAATCTCAGGAGTCGTTGGCGGACGGAGAGCCAAGCGGTTGCAAACATCTTTGGCTTCGTATTCGCTTCTCCGGACGCCGCGCACGACGCGGCTGGTACTAATCATTGCAATCTCGTGCGTCCGCAAACAGCGAAAATGCAACGACCGAATAGGAACTACTCGTAACATTTTTTCCACACCGCTCTATTCGGAAGCATGAAATAAATGTCCAGCCACTTTCTCGGCGGCTGTACGTTGGGCGCGCTAGTGCTGTAGCCAAGCACAAAGTTAACCGATATTTTGTGCAGTAGGTACTATCAACAATGCTCTCTAGTCGATGACGATTGATGCGTTCAATAACGCAACAAATTGGGGCTGAACGTCACCTTATGTAAAATTTGCAGTCGCGTTCTGAGTTCTCCTGCCAGAACCGAAAGTGTGATTGCACCGTCACAATGCATATCCAAATACGATATCTCAATATATCGGATGTGAGAGGTAGGTAGAGCCAGCATCGGCCACATTTAAAACATCCAAATGTGGCACAAAGCACGTGGTCCAGCACGGTTGGCACGGACCTTGGCAACGACGACGACGCCGGCGACGACGCTCGCGAGCCGCAGCGTCCTGCAGCACCTCGTGTGCCCCATCTCCAAGCTGCCGCTCGAGCACCTCGAGGCTCAAGGCATCCTCTTCTGCCGCGAGATCCGCGTGGCGTACCCGATCCGCCATGGCATCCCGATCCTTGTGCCCACCGAAGGCCGCATCGTGCCCGAAGACGAGCCGGTGCCCTCGCTCGCCTAGCTGCGCCCATGTCTGCGCCTTCTATCGACCTCGAGCCATGCGCCCATGCCTGCCATTGAGCCATCGAAGGACCTCACGTCATGCAAATATAGAAAACAACGTCGTTCAATCATCGAGTCCTGATCGCCGACTACGTGTGCATGCGCACCGACCGCACGGGGTTGCGCCGGAGCGACGGCGTGCTGTTGGCCTCGCGCGGCTGCGTGCTGCGGTCAGGTGTCGTAAAGAGGTCGCGGGCCGCCGGCGCGTGCAGCGGCTCGTCGGCGCCGCGGCGTGCTTTGCCGGCCTTGGACGAGCTCTGGGGCGTGCGTAGTATCCGAGGCGCCGACACGGTCGTCGACGGCTCGACAAAGTTGTACCGAAGCACTTGGTGCGTCGACGTCATGAGGTCAGCGGCCGGTCCCGCGGGCGAGGCTGCGAGCGACGGGCCCACCACGAGGGCTACAAATATCAATGTTTCAACCTGCTCAACAACACTACCTTCGTACCGTTGCGGTTCTCAAGCGACGCGCCCTTTTGCGGCGTCGTCGACCAGCCAAACGCAGCGTAGTAGCGTTCTACAGCACCAGCGCATGAGACCACCGACACCTTCGCATCGAGTAGAGCGCAAAATTTGACCTTTGCGGGGCTTGGGCCCGGCCGACACGACGACTACCGGTGGCGGCGTCACGGGCTCGTCGAGGTTGAGCGTTCGCGCCGTGGCCGTGACCTTGACCGTCGCCGTCGAGCGCTTCCCCGAGTAGAGACCCGGCGCGTAGGCAGCTGCATCACTCGTGTCGGCCAGGGCTCGAAGATGGGTCGGCAATACGTCGCCGGCCGTCTGGTTGAGCTGTGTCGCTTTGAGCAGTGCTTGGAGCGCCGCATGGTTGGCCACCGACGGCAGTGCATGCGCGAGGGCATATGCTTGGTCATAGTCGCTGCGACCGAGGTAGAGACGCACGAGGAGCTCATGGTGGCGGTCGTCGGCCAAGAGAAACGCGTGCACGAGCGGCAGTTCGGTCGGCGACCAATGCAATGCGAGCACCCAGTGGCGCAAACTGTCGTTTGCGACGTGCCACGTCAGCAACTGGGGCAGACGCGCGGCGTTTTGGCGCGGAAACGCGCGGAGAAGCCGCCACGCGCCCTCGACGTCGTGCATGGCCAAGTGCAACTCCAAGAGCAAATCGACATCGTCTTCGGACGCTGGCGTCGTCGACCAGAGCTGCCACGCGAGCGACGGCTGCTGGTGCCGCAGCAGCACATGGACGAGCGCGAGCAGGATCGAGCGGTCGAGAAGGTGCGACGGCTGCAAGAGCGTCGCGGCCTCGGACGCATGCACGTTGTACTGGAGGCACCAGAGCCCGAGGATCGAGCGCGACCAGATGTCGTTCAGACCGAGCGCGGTGGCCAGGCGACGTGTCGTGGCTTGCAGCGTCGCGAGCGGCTGCGGCGCGGCCTTGGGCTTGGCGCACGACGCCAGCATTTCCAGGCCCATGAAGAGCAAGATGGCCGACGACACTTCAAGCGAGGTCGCGGTCGGTGTGTACAGGGTCTGCCACAGCGCGAGGCCGGTCGATGGCGGCGGCGAGAGCGGGGCGACCTGCGCGGCGTCGCAGATGGCGGCCAGGACCAGTGGCGCCTGCGTGTGGAAGCGGCGAGAGAGCCCGGCGGCGTCGTAGTGCACTTTGTGCAGCGCGCTCTCATCGACGAGCCACTGGCCAAACGAGAGGCGCAGCGTCGTGTCGTGCAGCGTCCGCAGGAGCTGGTCCAGGTACGAGCGGGCTTCCTGCGTCAAGGCCGCGGCTTCGGGCACGGCCAATGGCCCTGCCGCGAGTTCGAGACGGTCCGTGAGCGCCTTGAGAACATGGCGCAGACCGCGCAGCGAGCGCAGGTGCGCGCCAAGGTCCATGTTGGGCTTGCCGCCCACAAAGAGCTGGTCGAGGGCGGTCGTTGCCGTCGCGGCCAGCTCTGTCACATGCTTCGCGGCCCACGTCTGGACGGCCACGGGCTCGTTGAGGACAAACTCCTTCTTCTTGTCGAGCGCGAGGACATACGAGCCAATGATGCTCGAGAGGCCATGGTACAGGGCCACGTCCAGCAAGGCTTCACGCTGCGTGAGGCGGGGTGCGCCGGCCTCGACGTCGATGCCTGCCCGGCGGAAGATCCCGGCGGCGAAGAAGTCGGCAAAGGTGGCTTCCGGCGACTGAAAGATGCTGAAGCCATGCTCGGCGAACGTGTCTAGGACCTACATGGGCCATGAGACCGAGGTCGACGCGTCGGCCTGTACCGGCAGCGACATGGGGCGCTCTCGTTTTCTTGTTGCCAACCACCAAATCCGGACAATACTGTCATTTTGCATACCCTCTGCCAAAGCATACTTATATTCCACGCTACCTGTATCATCTAATATTAAGCAACAGCTTTGCTTTGTACTCCCTCTGCAAGCTCCCTCCGCATCTTACAATGCTGGACAGACAAGTTCATGAGACCGTCTACCTAGCTAAATAGTCCTTTTTCTAAATCGCAGCTGCTTCGATGCCCGTTCGATGGACACTCGTTTGCGCATAACCCTAAACTCTGTCGGGTGGTCCGAGAACAGGAGCCTGCGTACGACCTCGCGCGAACTATGCCTCGGCGAGTGGGGTCCACCACGGGATGGATCTCTCCGTACGCAGCTCACTCTCAACGACCAAGTGCTAACTCCCACGCATTCAGGCGTAGCGCTACGTATGCGAAGTCTTTGTGTCACATTGAAGATAACGCGGAACACGTTCATATATATAACCCTAAACTCGGCGCAGCTGCAGTAGCGGTAGCTCGCGTCGTTGCGCACGGTGTCTAAAGCTTGGCATCTGCCTCATTACCTCGTTGCTAGGTAGAAGAAGCAAGCGAGCGTACGCCCTTGTCATGCAGGCTGGAGGTGTTGCCGTCACGGGTAAGCAGGCATAGGCATGATGTTGGGATCGGCCATGCAGCGAGACGTACGACGAGCCCAAAATCAAAACGCCCGTGCATTAGAAATGCATAGGCAGTCGACGCTACGACGCGCAGAGGTTCATTACGCTACATGCAAGCGACGCTCAGGGCGCATACGCCGACGGAATCGTCGACGGGAGGTCGTTGGCGGTTGTCGCGATCGCGCACACAAAGCGCGGCGCGGCCTTGCCACACACGGCGTGAAGCATCATGTTCCACTGCGCCGTGGCGTCGTCAAAGGCAGGGTAGTGCGGGTCAAACCACGTCTCGCGGATCTTGCCAGCTTTGGCCGTCATCTTGCCGACCTTGCCGGAGAGGTCGCCGGCTTCGCACTTGGCTTCGCACTCGGCGTACGAGGCGGGCGTGCAGTTGTACGCAAAGCCAGCTTGGGCGACCGTCGCCTTGCACTTGTCATCAATGTGCTCCGAGTTGGGGCCGCAGGCGAGCGTCGGGTCGTAGTGGTTGCCAGCGATGGCCAAGCTGCAGCCGCTCGTGAACGCCGACGACGCCTTGTTGGACCACTTGGTGTGGACATGCCACGTAAACGACTCGATTGGGCCGTTGCAGTTGGCATCGGCGGCGCTCAAGGCTGTCCAGTTGGCGCTTGAGACGTCGAGGTTGGCCGTGATCGTCGCGCCGTAGCCGTGGTAGTGCACGGCGACGTGGCCAGCGACGCCGCCCGCGAGCGTCGGGTCAAAGGCGTACACAAGGCTGTGGCTCTCGGCGTAGCGGTGGTGGAGCATGCTCCAAGGGCTTGGAATTTCGAATCTGCTCGGAAGACGCCGGCTTCAACCAGCCAACGTGATTTGGATCGTATTTATACCGTAATTTTCAAATGCACCCACGATCCTCGACGCATTTTGGCCGCATGCACCGATTATCCGGATGAATACACGGTGTATTTGACCAAAAAGTCGCTTGCTTGGTCCATGGAGAAGGACCAGTCTTATTTTCATAAAACTTTCGCAAGTTTGAACCAAGTTGAATCACCAATTTCAACCAAATAGAGACTTTTCACAAGTTTCAACTGCCTTTCGACGAGCGAACTCGACGTGACGCGCCGTTCCTTGGAAGCCCAGCTTGCACAGACCGTCGAAATCACTCAAATTTGGCTGCCCCTTTCTCTCTTCGCCGTGTGACGCTAGGGCCTGGACTGCTCGAGCAACGACCCAAGACACTAGCTAAGACACGACTAGCAGACCCGTTGTTGCTGCTCCTTGCCCGACTCTTGGAGACTGGTTTCGCAGTCATTTGATTCGAGTCAGAGCCGAGTCGTGGCATATGGAGAAGGTGGATCTGAGCCGGTTGGAAGTGCACATCGGTGCATATTATGCGTCAAGTGCGCCTTGGCGTGCCTTGGACCAATGCGAGACGTTGGTGCTGGGACCTCGCTGCTCATCATGGAACTCGGGTGCAATTACTTCTTCCACGACTTGAAGTTCCGCTGTGTCGCACTGCACTTGGTTGACCTGTTCAGCTCTCAACACAGCTCAATATGCACCGTTGAAGTAGAAACTTTGCGGTACTGACCACCACCAGATGGAATCATGTGGCAGTAAGCCTGTTGCATCGAAGCGCTCACTTTTCAATTTCCAGCGCAAATGGCTACCAACAGCTCGACCAACAGCAGCCTCACGACCACGTACAGCTTTGCGGCGGCCAACAGCGGCGGCGTCACAGGTACGATTGTGGTCGCCCGCCTTGCCCAAGGCGCAACGATCACGGCCGACATCGACGTCTCGGGCGCCAATTGGACGGCGTTGAGTGCCGCCGACAAGAACTGCACTGGGCCAGTCGAGACGTTCACGTGGCACATCCACACCAAGTGGACCAACAAGGCGTCGTCGGCTTTTCTGAGCGGGTGCAGCTTGGCCAACGCTGGCAACCACTACGACCCGGCGCCGGCGTGCGGCCCCAACTCGGAGTACATTACCGCTGATACGTGCAAGGCAATTGTCGCTGAGCCAGGCTTCAAGTACGAGTGCACACCCACGACGTATGCCGCCAAGCCCAAGGCGTGCGAAGAAGGCGACCTCTCCGGGAAGCTCGGCAAGATGAGCGTAAAGAACGGCAAAATTCAGCAGACGTGGACTGACATGTACTACCCGAATGCGTCGGCCGCGACGCCGCAGTGGAACATGATGCTGCACGCCGTGTGTGGCAGCGCGACGCCCCGCTTCATCTGTGCGACAGCTGCCGGCGCCGGCAACGGGTCGGCGATCGTAGCTCCGACGACCGCGCCCGGCGCTGGTAAGACGCCAACGGCCACTTCGTCGGCGTCGACCAAGGCCACGACCGTGCTGCTGGCAGCGCTCGCGCTCGCAACTGTCCTCTTTTAACTCGACTCTGCAATATTTCTCATGTCTTAAACGTGTGTTGCGTTAAATCGACGTTAAACGCCATGCGCGTGCCACGTGATGCGTTAAATGCGTCGAACGAGTAAACCCCAACGGTCATCTCGGCTCCGACCGACAGAGCGGGCACTCGGCACTGCCGTTGAGCCAGTCGAGGACGCATTCTTCGTGGAAGACGTGGTTACATGGGAGCTTGACCACATGCATATCGGCACACTCGACGTCGTGCCAGTCGCCGAGGCAGATGCTGCAGCAGTCTTCGCTCACAACCGACGCCGTCGTCGACGCCTACATCGCCACCAGTATCACCCCCATACACGCTTTTTCACATCACGTACCTCGTCGCTACTCGCGGCAACGACAACATCTTCCAGCGCCAGAATCGCAAGCGTTCGCTTCGCGTCCAGATGCAGCTGCTCTTCCGGAAACGCCAAAAAGTGCTTGAGCATATCGTGGAGGTCCTTGAGGAGACCGGCGCGCGCGTCGCGGTCAAACTCGGGCGGGAAGCTGCACATGATTTTAACGAGCAGCTGCACAAACGCCTCGAGCGCCGCGCGTCGTTCGGCAATGATCGCGGCATTGTCCGCGCGAAAATGGCGGCGCGGGAAGGCTTTGGCCATCCCGTCTTCGAGGAGCTTGAGCGGCAGAGCGACCTTATCGGACGGCTGCCGCTTGGCACGCTGCATGAGCGACTTGAGCGTTCGTCGGAGGGCGTAAAACTCCGAGTAGCGCTTGGCAATAGTCCACTTGTGGGGCGTGCGCTTGAATGCAATGTCCATTCGATAGTACGTGACAGAGGCGTACGCTGGCCCAACGCGCGCGACGTTGGACGTCGAGACCGTCGCGAGCTCCGAGGCGACGAGCTGCGCCCGCTCGAGCCGCGCCGTGTTGGCTGCCATCGATCAAATGGCGGAGAATCGACAAGTGTAGCTACGCGGGTCAACGGCCGGCGGGTAGGTTTATATATAGACAATAGACGAGCCATGCTTCGCAGCTTCAACAAGGCAATGCCTTTGATGGGGTCATGGAGAGGGCGCAAGAGAAAGGACAGCGTTGACGTCTAGCTCTACGTTATCTACGGGACGCAGACTGGAAGGAATGAGTGCTGGAGACGGGTCGTGCGAAGGGCCGGTGGAACAGGGGTTGGTTCAACGCCTGAAACGGCGGGAGGCGGTCAATGGCGCATCGATTGCATCTCGTGATGCCCGCTGCTCACGTCGAGCGCACGTACAAGCTGTGCCCGACGCATTTCGGTAAAGGTCGACTCGGCCACCTCTATGACGCCGTTGAGTGCGCGAGGTATCCGTCCCACCTTTGTTCACTGGACCCAGCGATGGTAGCGGCACGATCGTGTCGGTCGAAGAGGTCCAGCTGCTTGTCGATGTGCCTGATGCCTTTGAATTCATTTACGCGACGATCGAGACCGAGCTCCAGGAGGTTCATCGTTCTACGCGCTCTCCCGCCCATGATGGGTTCACTAGATGGCGACGTTGCGGGACGAGCACCTCGTCGAGTACATTGGTGTCACATCTGCAGAGAAGACTCTGTACCTGGTCATGGAGCATACCGCGGGCGGGACCCTTTCCAAGTACGTTTCCTGTCCAATGGCAGATCCCATTTAAGGCGTAGAGTCCTCCAAGACTTTGGGCGTCTCCACCGGGCGATCATTCCGAGCTACGTGTACCGACTCGTGTGTGGTCTCCAAGCACTGCACACGGTACGCTGGCCATTCTAGCTCTGACGTTGAGGATGACAAGTAGCACGGTATGGTCCACGGACGGCTCTCGAGCGCCAGTGTCTTTACAGGCGCCCACGGGCATCTCAAAATCGGCAGCTATTTCCCGTCGCTTGCCACGACACAGTACATTATGGAGCACCAGTAGGCTGTGGATCTCTCTGCCGTTGCCTGTGATACGATGGCTAGTCCGATCGCCGGCAAGCTCGTGACACCGCATGTGACGTCGTTGGTCGACGGGGTGTGCCGGGACTTGCGCGCCGTCGGCTGGCTCGTTGCCGAGATGCTCATCGGAACACAAATTGTACGTGGACTCTTTGCAGCTCTTTTGAGATGGAACTTACAGCGGGGAATTCACGTTGACGTGCCGCGTATTCTCGCCATGGTCCAGGACTTTCCCTTGGAACACGCGTTTTTGTCGACACTCTTTGACGTTATCAACGATACGATGCGCTCGCAAGAGGTTGGCGATTATACGAGTACGCTCTTGGGACATGAGTACCTTCAACCGTCCACGGTGGCGCACCTCCTGCTCGAACCTGCACCGGCGCCGTACGTACTGAATACCTGAGTATCTCGATACACCGATACACTGATACTTTAATACTTTTGTAGAATGGAAGATCTGACGTTGCGGCTCGAGCTCGAGACGTGCCTCCGCCTTCGCAGCGAGCTCTCGGTCGAGGTCGAAGCGTGGATGCGAGGTCGCGAAATCGGGACTGGACTGCGGC
The DNA here is from genome assembly GCF_000281045.1 of Saprolegnia diclina VS20. Lineage (NCBI taxonomy): Eukaryota > Oomycota > Saprolegniomycetes > Saprolegniales > Saprolegniaceae > Saprolegnia > Saprolegnia diclina. Next base: position 138,531 of record NW_008246076.1, read on the forward strand.
GAGATGGGTCGCCTTAATACACTTGTAGAGTTTCAAATGACGACGGGGCGGCATCCAAAGCGCAAGGAGTGGCCGGCATCGGTCATGGACAAGCAAGTGCGACTTCGCACGCTCAAAGTACGCCTTCAGGAACTCCAAGAGCATGTGCAAAAGGAGGCGATGGCGTCCATGGTCATCTGCGGCCGCGCAACCAACACGACGGCGCTGCGTATGCTTTTGGCTTTTGAAATCTTGAAAAAATGATTCCTCGCTGCCTAGGCGCGCCCGCTGTCGACAGCGCTCGGAAGCGATCGACGGCGCAAACAGCCTTCTTGGCGCAAAATTCGTCGCGCACGAGCTTGGGCGTCGACAGCGAGGTCGACGACAGCACGTACGGCGACGACGACGAGGTTGCGTCTGGCCCCTCGCGAGCCGCGAAGCAGCATGTGCTACACCAACGCCGAGAGGTCGCGCGTCTGACATCGTCCTTTGCCGAGCATCCCGAGTCGTAGCAAGCGCCCTTGCCGGCAACTGCAAAGTCGAAGAGTGTTGGCGCCAAATACCGAAAAATAGAACTAAAAATTCAGAAAATGAAATGGAATCCCGGTCGAGAGAGCGGTCAAGTGGCAAGTTCTTGCAGGATTGCGAGTCGCAACCAAGCGGGATCGTGACGCCCCGGGCTCAGCTCTTTGCCTTGACGTGAAGGCAGGACGGCCAACCCGAGGTCGCCCAAGCATGTGCCCTGTTTCGTTGACACGCAGCGGCATCCAGCTCATGCTTGCGCAATCGACAGTACTTGGCTTTTGTATGGCATCCATTTCACGCCGTGTCCCGCGCGTGCGGATCACAAGAAAATGATGCTGGCGCGGCCTTGTCTTTGCCTCCAATTCGGCTAAATCCGAATTGGAGGCTGAGATTCGGATGATTCGCGCGTGATCCCATGGAAACGTGGTTTTTAGAAACAGGACAATGCCGAATCGTGAAGCAACTCAGATGGCGCGACCAGGCGCGTTCTTCTTCGACGTTGAAGCAACAAGGATCATCCCCAGTTTTCAATTTTCGCCACCTCGCCAACCCAACCACACTCATGCTGATGCAAGGCCCGATCCGTGTCCTCACCGAGCGCGTCATGAGCCGTGGCTTTGAGCCGACGGTCGGCCGCCTCCTCGAACAGATGCGGTCGACGGTCTCCAAGCAGCCGGGGCTTATCTCGGTCGAGACGCTCGGCGATGCCCAAGACTACCACCACCAGGTCACGATTTCGCAGTGGCGCACCCAGAAGGAATACCTTGCGTGGCGCGACTCGGAAGAGTACAAGAAGCTCTCGAACGCGCTCAGCGAGGTGCTCGACCAGCCCAACTGCAAGACGCGCATCTTGCACGCGCCGCGCGACGACATTTTCTTGCTGTAAAGCCGCCGCCAGCACTCGTATCTAATGTATTTTTCTTCCGATTTTATTCCCACGATGATACTGCTATTCCTTGGCCAACTGCGAAAACTCGCCCACGCCCTGGTATCGAGGCGCGTGGGCGCTGGAGGGATGGTGACCCTCTTGCGCAATCGGTCGACACGACGACCGACGGCTGGTTCCCTGGCTTCTTCCTCTACCGACCAGCCTCGTAGAGCTGCTGGAGCTGGTCGCAGCTCTGGTAGCTAAAACTAGTAGCTAGAGCTGGTCTGGGTTGCGATCTCGATGGGCCAAGCAAGGTACTCGGTGGCCTGCATCATCATGCCACTTGCTGATGGCGTCTCGTTAATTTCGGCATTTGCCGCGATCTTTCGTCGACCAATGGCCTTGCGTCACGCCATTTTTATGGACCAATCGGCAGACGGCATGGCACCAGAGGTCCACGTGCTGAGCGCCGCGGGCAAGCCGATCTTCTCGACCGCCGCCCAGGACGATGGCGCGCATGCGTCCATGTCGGGTCTCATCCAAGGCATCTCGAGTTTCTCCAAGGACGCACTGCGCGTCATCAAGACCAAGACGACGACATTGCACTTTCTGCCGTGCCACCCGCTGCTCTTCTTTTGCGCGCTGCCCGTCGACCATGCAGGTGGCTGCGCTTCGCCTTCGTCCATCGCTCTCGATACGATTCTATGGTAGGCCTCAATGTGCCCCGCCTCCTCCTTCTGATTCAGCACCATGTCCTCTTCTTCCTGACCGAGAACGGCCTGCGTCTCGTCGAGACCAACCCGAACTATGACCTGCGCAACCTCCTCCATGGCACCGAGGGCCTCCTCGCCTCGTTGGCGCGCATCTGGTCGTCCGCGACGTGGGCGCAGCTCGATGGCATCGGCCTCCGCGTGTGGCCGATGGCGGACGAGGCGCGTAAGACTCTGCAGCGCACCATGGACGCGCCGGGCCTGCTCTTTGGCCTCATCCTGCGCGGCGAGTACGTGCTTGCGTATCGGCAAGGTCATAAAGATCACCCGCTTCCGATCAATGGTACAAAGCTCCGCTTGGCGCGGCGACGTTGAATACTGTCGGCGCTGTAGACGTGCACGTCCTTGGCCACGTGGTCAACCACATGACGTCCTTTCGGTCCACCGAGTCGTGGACACCCATTTGCCTGCCATCGTTCAACCGTAGGTACACTTATTTCTTATATTTATCTATGATACTACATCGGTGATTGTAGTGGATTCGTCTATGCCTACATTGTCTATACCTCGGTGGACATTTGCACGATTTTGATCAGCACCAACGAGTCGCAGGACCAGTTTCACACGTTCCAGACGCTGCACAACAACCAGATCTCGCGCGCACTCATGCACTTGCTGTCATTCCAGCCACCATTGGTCGCGGACGCACCGCCGTCCCTTGCGTCGTACCTCCCACCCGCGTACGAGCCGCTTCTCGTGCACTTTGTGTACCAGCACGCACGGTCCCACGAGGTCGTCTCGCCGTCGTTTCAAGGTAGAATCTCCACGAAAACAGAATATGGGCATTGCTACACTGGTCTAGACGCGCCGGCCTTCCAAGACCCAGCGTTCCAGCGACAAGTGCTCATGCACTACCACACGCTGCACCAGCATTTGCACAGCGCTGGTCACCGCGCCGAGACGCACCGGATCGGCGTGCCCCGGGCCAAAGACGTCGCACCCGGCGCCACGACGTACTTTTTTCGAACCGACGCGCTCCTCGTAATGGGCCGGGTCTTGGAGAAGCAAGCCGGGTTCATCTACGTCTGCTGCGAAGGCCTCGTGTCGGCCGAGGACGCCGACCTTATCTGCGACCGCCTCGTTGCCCGCATTTACCAAACTGGTCTCTCTAGCCTTTGACCATTCTATGAATCAAAATCTTGAGTTGATCTATCGTGTTTGGTTCTTACTACCATGCGCGCTGCTGTTGCACCGCATGGACGCGGAAGCCGAACGATGCTTGGCTAGCAACCCTCACCTAACCTAACCCTACGCAAAACCAGCGAACATTCTAAACGTCTAAGCTTCGACCGCGACCGTCCTCGTTGGGACTTCGTCCGCAGGGCGCACTCTGCTTCTTGCAACCCATGATGGACACGATTCTGGCGCCGACGACGCTCCCGATGACACTGCCGCCGTCATCGATGAAAGCAAGCGTGTACGACTTTGACCCGGCGACGGCTGCGGGTGTGCACGGGCAGGTCATCGTACATTACAAGAAGCACGGCGCGCGCATTCACGCCCACTTGGATCTGCGCAAGGCCAACTGGACGGCCTTGAGCGCCATCGATGCCAACTGCACCGGGCCCGTCGATACATTTGGCTGGCATCTGCACACCAAGTGGACCAACGGGAACGTAACCTCGGCGTTCGGTGCTGGCTGCAGCCTCGCAGCCGCTGGCAACCACTACGACCCGAGCTTGGCCTGTGGCCCGAACTCTGAGCACCAACGAGACACGTGCTTGTCCAAGGCGCCTGGCGGTGCGTACAACTGCACCGCGGCAACGTACGCAGCCAACGCGACGGCCTGCGAAGCCGGCGATCTCTCGGGCAAATTGGGAACCATGGTCGCTCGCCATGGACACATCCGCAAGACGTGGCGCGACTGGCACTACCCGTCGCCGCACGAGGCGACGCCGCAGTGGAACTTGATGCTGCACGCCGTGTGCGGGTCGTCGACGCCTCGTTTCGTCTGCGCGGTCGCCGACAATAGCAAAGCGGCGTGGCACCGCAAGCACAAGGACGAGTTGAGCAAGGTCAACGTGGATATTGACATTGACAACGACGATATTGACGTTGACATTGACATTGACATTGACGACGACGAGCGCCACCATCGTCTTCACGATTAGAGACCTTGGATTTTTGTGAAAACTTGAACATACTACAAATCTCACTGATGTGTAAAGACGTCGAGCGTGTGAGCTATCGACTAAGGAAGGCGACGACGCGGCGGCGGCGGTGGGTAGCAGGTTGGCAACAGCGCACTGTCATAACAGAACGCGTGTCGCTGTAGTCGCTGCGAAGGGCGGCTCGGTTGTCTCTGGTTCTCGCCTTTGTGAGCATACGTCATACCAACGATACATCTTCAGGCAGTAGTGCTGGCCAAAGTCGCAAGCTCCACTCGCCGACCGAGCAGCAGTCGTAGCTTGTATTAAGTCGTTGTTTCGGCAATTCGCCAGTACCGGTAGTGCGGGAGTATTGAATTTACATATGAAATGCACCAAGCCACCGGAAAGGCCAGATGCGCCGGCTCTGATTGGACAAAGTGAACAAGGCCCGTCAAGGCCGCTCACAAGGCCACTCACAAGGCCACCCACCAGGTATCATCGATCCGCAATGGGCCGTGCTCGTGCACCCAAGAAGCTATCTCCCGCCCGGTACCGTGCACCCGTCCAAGAAGGAGCGTCGGATGCGCCTCGTCTACCCGAATGGGCAGGACGTGTGCTTGGATTGCCGCAACCCCGCACTGCTTTGCGACTAAGCTCAACCCGGCCAAGTACAAGTACGTCGCCAGCTATCTCTCGACTTGCGCCAATGGCATGCCTAGGAACACAGTCCACAGACAAGGCGACAACACGCCACAAGTGCAGCTTCCGCAAGCGCAAGCGACTAGTGGGGACGACGCGTCGCAAGTGCAGCAGCCGCAAGCGCAAGCGACTACTCAAGCAGACGCGCCCGGCGCGATACCGTCGTACGTCTTACTCTCACTTTCGATGCACTATCTCTTACGTGCTATGTGTAGAATGGTCGAGGATGCGCTCGTAGAAGGAGCGAGAGGCCACCCTGCCGTCTTTGTACAGTCTGCCCTAAAGATCCTCTCGACGCAGCAAGTGGCCATCGTGGAAATACACGCTGCCCGATGCGTCCTTGAGCCTTGGCTCGGTTCCAGACCCCGGCGCCTTTCTCTTTGGCGGCTGCGACGTCCACGTCTGGTGCCCGTTCACTTCCTACTCGCATCTCATCGACGTTGCCAATCGTGCCCGGCGTGCGGCAGCAAGTACCAACTCCGTAGCATTGCATAAACAATCCATTCATGTCATACAATTGTGCCAACTTCAGCGTGGCGCCGCCTGGAAACGCCACAGTCGCCGACACCGCAAGCTGATGCTGCGGAGTTACCGACGCAGAGTCGGCAACGGCGCGCGATGAGCAAATGGGCTACGTGTTGCTATGTGAGAGCGTGCTAGCGGACGGCGCTAGGGCGATGCGGACATTCCGCCTCTATGTAGCATGCAGCGCCTCTGGCGGCGACGGCATGGGTGGCTGGCGCTGCGCCGACCGCGCGGCCTGGTGCGCCGCGACGCTATAGAATGCCAAAGCACGCCCTTGATATTTGATCGGCATGCCCAGTATTCGATTTCAAAGGATATAAAGTCTCAATCGAGCAATGCCAGTAACTCCTTAGGTCAAAATTAAACGGCCGTTGTTGTTGTTGCTTTGTCCGTTACTCCATCGTTTCTATTTGTTGATGGACCTGCTACGAAGGCCACTGCTGCGGCAAGCGGGCGGTATCGCGTACGCGCTCACCTCGGTGCTCTTGAGCGTCTATGCGCTGCGTCTTCTCTCACCGTACCTCAGCAACGACGCTCTCTGGGCGTCCTTTGCCGAGACAGCCGTGCCGCTCGTCCAGAGCTTCAACGACGCGCTTGCGCTCTCAGCTTCTAACGTCTCGTTCAACCTCCTTGATCGCTCCGTCGCGCGCTGGCACCGCACTCGGCCATCGCAAGTGCTCGTCTCGGCCATCTACGCTCGCAAGGTGCTATTTGAAGATATGAGTGTGCCCTTGGCAGCGATATCGGCGCTTCGCACGTACGACGTGTCACGGCTGTCGTACCTCATGACGGGCTACTGCTACGTCGACCTCGCCCGACGTTGGAGCTTGGCGCACACCGACCGCCGCATGCAGCGCTGCGCTGAGCGATACACCGATAACGGCGCTGTCTACTTGGAGGCCATTTTGCGCAACGTCGAGTTCGATGAGTGGTATGCCTCGAATGCAGCATCGTTTGATGCGAGCATCGGAAATGGGGTTGCTACGTCACCTGGTGGTGACGCGTGGCTGGCGTCGCTGCACAATGACACGTGGCGCCCGCTCCCCGATGAGCTTCGTGTCTGGACCGACGCCGGGATCAAGGCCTTTACGCTGCAGTACGCCAACCGAATTCGAACTGGCATCAACGAAGGCATTGGCGTGGCGAACGCACTCGGGCTGGCCCATACGCTGTCGCTCAAGACGATTCCCAGCGCCGACATGGGCACGTTCTGGACGACGTCGTACCTCTTTGCTGGACTCCAAACCGACTGGAACGCGCTGCCGTTCAACACAAGTCTGGTTCGGTCGACGCCCAATTTCTTTGGGTTTTCATATCCGAATGTGCTGGAAGACTACAACGTCGGGTCGCCCATGAGTGCCCTCCACCGTGTGCTACATGACGACCTCGGCCCCTTTGCGTCTGTCGATCTGTACTGGGTGCCCGTGCCAGCGGCGCTGCTCGCAAGCGTACATGCTGTGCACGTGGCCGTGGGTTCGAGCCCCGTCGATGCCGCTCTCAACGCAATTCCAGACACGACTTTGCACCCGACGCCGACCAAATGGCTCGCCTTGGACCACGAGACGAGGTTCCTTGGCGGCAGTCCGTTCTGCACCTTTGGGATGCCGCTCCCTTTTGTGCAAGAGTCATTTGGCTTTGATGACGCCTGTGCGTCACAAATCCCGCTCGCGGTGTTGTAGCAACCCGTGGCCAGTGTGTTTGCGGTCCTTGCGGGGTATCCACCGACGCCGCAAGCCTGTGCGCTTGTGCCCAGCGGCGAAGAAGCGGCGTGCCACCGCGCCCGCGCCGCGACCTTGGCCGCGGCCGCCCACCTCGAAAACTTCGAAACCGCAGCTGCAGTCGTCGATCTCGATGACACTCTGTCCATTTTACAATTCGTCGTAGACCGCAACGGATCCCTATACCTAGAAGCGCAAGATCTGTTGACGGATGCGGATTTCCGCTTTTTCGGCGCCATGATGGTCCACGAGTGGGCCCTCACGCTGCGCGAAGCCATCGTGTTGCAAGGAGACAAGGGTGACATGGCTATCCTCTCGACGCGAACCGCGCTTGTAGAGAGCGTCGTGACCCCGCCATTAACGTCGCTGAGCATGTATCTCTGGCGCGCGGCCGCGACCACGTCCTTTGGCCTGGCCGCCCTCTTGATGCTCTTCCTCTCGCTGTGTGCCTACCACCGCCCGGTTGCCTCCAACTGGTTTTGCTGGCACCGTCTCGTGGGCGCGATCTGGCTCAGTCGCAGCGTCGTGCTCCTTCGCGCGCTCGCAGCGACCGTAGCGCTCATCACGACCGACATTGCACTTGCCTCGGCGTCCTCCAGCGTCCTTACAGTCGTCCCCAAACCTTTGTTCCCGACGTTTGTTTTGGCCAGTGAAGTGCTCTGGTTGGCCTACACTATCGTCGACATACTCGCACCGTGGACGGAGCCCTTTACGAGCGTATATGCCCCGCGGGCCTCGGTCACCGCCTGGGTGCTCATGGTTATCTACGCGCAGTGGGATGCGCTCACTGTCGCCGCCACCTTGCACCGATCGTGTTTCGTTGTCAACATGGACCAGCTCGTCGTTTGCACGAGCGGTAGCGTCGTCCTCGCCTCGGTGCGCTGGACGCTCAGTGTCGCTGACATCAATCTCGTGTGCATGAGTGGATTTGCGCTCGGACACTACTGGCACCGACGTCGACAGCTGCAGACTTTTGTGGCGCAGTGGTCGTCGTCGATGCACCAGGTGCCGTCGCTCGCACTGCCCACGACAGCCATCGCGTTTGTTCAGCCGCCGCCATCGACCAATGGCGACATGACACTCGACGCGGTCACCGCCGCCATGTGTGGGCTCTTCTACGTTCCGAATCGGTTCATTTTTGACGTTGAGCTCTGGCGCGTCTTCCCGCCGCTGCCGGCGATCGCAGGGCCCGGCGGCGGTCTCTGGCTCCCTCGCGCCCACGCGGTCACTGGCAACGCGGCAGCCCCCACATTAGAGCTGCTGCCACACCCGCCAAGAACCAAAGTCTGGCACATCTTTACCCACTTGGAGTCCCTCGCACAGGCCATGGGCTTTCTCTACTTGGGCGCGACCCTCTTTGGGAACGTGGCGTATCTGAGTGTCGTCCAGTCGAATCTCGCCAACGACTATGGCTGGGCGGGCTTCAACGCCACGGGCACATACGCTTTTCTCGGAAATCTCTTCAATCGACGGCTCCTGACCCACTCGTTTGACGATGGATTCACGCTGAACGACCCCGCTTTTGCCGACACTTCGCAGCTATACAACCTCAGCGTTGGCGCCATTCGCGTCAGTGGCCACGCCGCGCGGCGACAGCTCTTCTCACCTGACGTTGCACTGGAAGACGTCGTCGCCAACCTCCGGCGCATGGACCCGTGCCGCTTGCCGTGGATGTTTACGCAATACTGCTTTGTCGACCTTGGTCGGCGCTGGTCGCTCGCGAGCTCGTCTGCGCGGGAAGCGCGGTGCCGCTCGCGGTATGTGTCGAATGGCGCCGTCTACTTGGAGACGAGCCTTGGCAACGTCATGCGCTGGGACGACTGGACGCAGTGCTGGGGCACGTCGTTTGAGGTGGGCATTGCGACGGCGCTCGCAACGTCGGTCGATGGCCGCGACTGGCTCCGTGCGATTCAAAGCAATGCGAGAAGTTGCGTCGACGAAGCGGCCTACTGGCGCCAGGCCGGCGTCGCTGGGTTCACGCTGCAGTGGCAAAACTTCAAGACGACGGGCTTCTCGGATGCGTTCTACATTGAGAACGCACTGGGACTGCAGTATGCGCTGCCGCTGAGCAATACGCCAGGCGCGTACCACCTCACGCAGCAAAACTCGATACGCATGTACTGGAGCTTTGCCAGCGACCTCTGGGCCATTTCGAATAACGCGACACTGCTCGGGAGCGCCAGCCTCGTGCGCCAGAGTCCGATGTTCGCCTACGCCAACACGACGCCGATTGCGGTGTTGTTCCAGAACCTGACGCTCGTGCCGCCGTTGAACGCAGGCCTCGTGAGCTTGGAAACACATATCGGACCATTTGGCAACGTCGACATGATCTATGTGCCGGTGCCGTCGTCGCTCTCGGCGCTCTACGCCAACTTTACGGGCAGCCTCGCGCGTCTCTTGCTCGCCAACGAAAGTGCCACTCAGTGGTTCTTCCGCCTGCCCTACCGCACCTACTTGTACGAGTCGCTGCCAGGGTTAGGGCAGGACCCCAATGTGCGCACTGTTGGCGGCAACCTCATGTGTGGCAGTGACTGTCCAGCGTGGACGGCCATGTATGGGATCGATAGCTTCTTTGGCGTGCATAATCTTTGCCACGCCTTCTTCTCCGAAAAGCTGTCGCCAACCTCCACCAGCGTTTTGTTTTCTCTGCTTGGTCTCAACTCGACGCTGTCGCCCATGCCTCTTGACAGACGATCGACCATGGCTGCCGTGTGCACGTACGATGTCTACGCCACGCCATCCTGCATCGACGACTACCTCATGTACGATGCTTTTGCGTCAACTTATGAGCTCACATCAGTGGCCTCGCTGCTCGCTACCACCGTGGCTGACCTAACCTCGCTCAACATCTCGGCCGTGCAATGGCTGCAGCATGGCGCGTCACCCCTCTTCCTCTACATGACGCCGCTACTTGCAAGCGACGAGGTTTGGTCCTTCTATGGGTGGGGCTTCATCTACGAATGGGTGATCGGTCTACGCGAAGTCGTCGCATTTGATGGTGACGTTGGTCGCGTCACGACACTGTCGGCGTCGCAAGCACCGGCCCACTTCTCGCCCGAGAGCGCCGCAATTGCGCCGAGCTTCTCGCTCGCGTGCTTGGTGTGTGTGCAGTACATCACGCTGCTGCTCATCGTCATCTCCGTGCTGGTTGTGTGCACGGCGCTGCAGCAGCGCGGCCGCGTCGAGGCGCTCAACCTCTTGTACATCAACCGCATTGTCGGGCTTGTTTGGATCGGCCGACCCTTGCTCCTTGTCCGCAGTCTCACGGCGCTTTGGCTGTTGCACACGACGCCGCTCGAGCTCGTCCAGACGCACGGCGTTCTCACGTCGTTTGTGAGCCTGCCGCTGCTGTGGTACAAGGTGATTCTGGCCGGCGCCGAGCTCACGTGGAGTGTCTACATTCTCAACGACCTTTTGAGCTGCTTGACGCAGCAGTACACGGCGTTGTATGCACCAAAGAGCTCCAATCTCACGTGGGCCGCGGCCATTGTATGGACGTACATAGCACCGCAGCAGCACCGCGCATTTCTCCACCGACATTGCGTCGCGCACAATATGGACGATGCGCTGCAGTGCGTCAGCGGAGGCGTCGAGATTGGCAGCGTTGCCCGCGTCAGTGTCAGCATTGGCATTGGTATCCTAGCGATCGTGGTCTGCTGCATCTTTGAGGTGCTGCGCCGCCCGAACGTACCGCCCAACAGCGTCGGAACCCTCTTATTGAATGCGCAGAGCTACTACGTACTCGACTTTGGCCGCTGGACCTGGGAAGGGGACGTGTACTTGGACAAGATGTCTGCGATCATGGCCGGGATCCTTGCAGTGCAAGTCCGCGAGTCGCTGTACGTGTTTGACATCAAAACGTGGCGCCTCTTTCATCAACCGGTGGAGCCGCCGTCGCTCAAGCCTGCGCGGCTCCGTCAGGCCGTGCCACTCAGTCGCGTATAGCCCTAACCGTAAATACGTCCAACAGAGCTTCAACAAGGGTGGCCTATCGGTGCTAGCGATGCCATAAGTGCTGTGTACCCAAGTCCTGTACTCCTGTGTACTCTATGTGGTTGGGGAAAGTGGGGTTTCGGATTTTGTTAGCTTTTGATGCGCAAAGCATTAATCAAGTATGCACAATAGAGTATCGATTCAGTCAAATTAGGCTGCGACCATGGCCACGGACGTGGCACCGCTCGTGGCCTGGCGGTTGCCGACGGTGTTCTTGAGGTAGCAGACGCCGTCGGCCAGCGTGAACGCCGCACACGACGCTGTCTTCTTGCAGCCATCGCAGCACTGCGCTAGCATGGATGTAAAGTCGCCATAGGCCTTGAAGTTGGAGAGATCGTTGCCGAACAAGTCGGTGTTCCACTCGGGCGACCCGCAGGCGCGCGTGACCGGTGTCGGTGTCGGCGCCGATGCCTTGCGCGCTGACACGACGCCGGGCGCCACCTTGCGTCCGTCTGCCGACGACTTGAGGTAGCACGTTTCACCAGCGACCGAAAAGGCGTTGCAACGATCGTTCTTGGTGCACGCACTGCAGCAGACGCGAATCTGGTCGGCCTGGGGGCCCACGACATTGAGACTGCCGACGTCGTTGCCGTAGTAGTCGATGTTGGCTTCCGGCGCGCCACATGTGCTCGGTGTCGGGTCACTCGTCGTCGGCGTCGGTGTCGGGTTGCTGGACGTCGGCGTCGGGTTGCTGGGTGTCGGCGTCGGGTTGCTGGGTGTCGGCGTCGGCGTGCCCGGCTTGCCAAACTGCTGCGGAATCTCTGTGCACTTGCCCTCTGTCAACGCCACCGTCGCCGTGATCGTCTCGCCATTGAACGACGTCATCGTCACCGTCGTGTTGGACAACGGCACCTCCGGCTTTGGCTCGGCCTGGAAGTAATAGTTGGTGATCTCGGTCGCGTACCGAGCCGGCTTGCCGTTCACACTCATGCTCTGGACACCGCCGACCGTGTTGGTCGGCTGCACCGCGAGCCAGTACGGCGAGCTGCCCGACTTGGCGCAGACTTTGACGCCGCCAGCGACGGGGCAGTCGACAAACTCCCACGCAATTTGGAACCAGTCGGTCGTGGCGCCCGTGAGCTGTTGGAAGAAAGGATACGAGAACGTGAGGTCGCCCTTGGCACAGCCCGGACACGTGTTGGTGACTTGGCCGGTGACCTTTGGTGTGTCCTTGCAGCGAGCGTCGGTGCACTGGGCTTGGATGCAGCGGCCGCAGTGGATGCCTTGTTGGTACTGGTCGAGGTTCATGGCGACTTGGAATTGGCGCGCGGTCGGGAGGGCGTCCATGAGGCCGCAGTTGCCGCTGAAGACGTCAACGCCGTCAGCAGGGCCATACAGCGTGGCTTTGCCCTTGAATGACTCGGCCATGGAGAGACTGAGAAGCGCACTGAGTGGCAACACGATACGGACCATAATGTTACGGTGGTGTCTTGGAGGAAGTTGGAAAATGAAAGACAACCTTTGACGAGGCTTGTAGACAGGCTGCCGTGCAGAGAGGTACGTCGGTTTGCTAGTTCTTTGGTCGCGTATGAACTGCAAGGTGCAATGAAGTGCCTCCGTGTCGCGCGCACATGTCTCGCGACCGTAGACGCTATACAAGTCGAGTACCTTGCAGAGTACGCTAGGACGTATCAAGGTACTTTGCACGTGGTGTCGCCGACAGCCTCGCTTTGCCGACGAATTTTTGGCGCAGCTGGCCATTCTGAGCCGCACGTTCCGTCCGACCAAGATATACATGCGTGTCTATATGTCCTCTGGGAATGCATCTTTGACGAAGAATGTCGTATACCGAAACCGATAAACACGAACGGGGAGAAGCATCGAACCGAACGATGGAACGTCGTCGTTCGTTCGTTCTCGAAGACAAAAACTCCCAGTTCATTATTTTCAAGGGATTGATAATGATATTTCTACTCGTGTTCTGTAGAACGCCATATTTGCACAAAGGACGCGATCTACGCTCGCATTAGCAAAAAAGATACGCTTTGGCGGCGAAAATTTGTGGTTGGACGGGACATTCCGACCTCGTCCATTCCAACCAGACCCGGAAACAGCTGTTTTGGGTCTGGGCGGCGTGTCGAGAGCTCGTCGAGCTCGTCAGACTTGTGCCATTTCGTTTTGATAATAGCATGATAGTATACGTGCACATGAACACTTAGAATGGACGAATTAATTTTATTTGTTTTTCTGCGGAGCTGGCAAAGGCAATGGGAGCTGCTGAGTTGCTGGATCGAGTCCAATCAACGTCTACTTACATCGTGGTCATGGCCACGGACGTGGCGCCGTTCTTGGTCTGACGGTTGCCGACGGCGGACTTGAGGTAGCAGACGCCGTCGGACAGCGTCACAGCGGCACACTTTTCGTGGACCTTGCAGCCCTCGCAGCACTGCGCAAGCATCGCCGTGAACTCGCCTTGCGCCTTGAAGTTAGCCACATCATTCCCAAACATGTCCATGTTCCACTCGGGTGCACCGCACGCCCGAGCGACTGGTGTCGGTGCCGGGCTCACCGGCGCCACCGTCGGGGTTGGGCTCACGGACGACGGCTCAGGTGTC
>NW_008246076.1:153285-170841 GCF_000281045.1 Saprolegnia diclina VS20
GGTACTGGTCGAGGTTCATGGCGACTTGGAATTGGCGCGCGGTCGGGAGGGCGTCCATGAGGCCGCAGTTGCCACTCGACGGATCCATGCCGTCGGCGGGGCCGTTGAGCGAGGCCTTGCCGGTGTAGATGTCGGCCATCGCAAGGCCGAGAAGTGTTGTCAACGAAAGCAGGACGCGCATTGTAGCAGATATATGGAAGCAAAGACAAATTGATTTATGGTGCGTTGGCTCGACGGTCGATCGTAGGGCTTCGAGACGGAGATTCTAGCGACCCAGCTGTTTGAATACGACGTCTGTATGGTTGATCTCTGAAAAAGATGCGTAAAAAAATGGTCTGTCGACGCCTCCAAAGACCAACATTGTCTCATAATCTTCGGTTGTGCATCGTGCAAGCTTGCCATCTATTCCAGTGACGCGATGCTTGGCGCACCTTGTGCGCCTACTAGGTGCAGCCGGTTGATTACCGTTGGGAGGGAGAAGTGAAGAGCGACTGCCTGCTTTTGACTTGTTTCCCTTCGCGATCAAGCAGCAAGCTATCTGTGTGACAGGCCACACAACCAGGCATCGTATGCACAATAATGTATGCGCAGTACTGGCAGGATAGCTATCTTATTTATAGCTGATTGTGGAGAGAACTCACTCTTGACTGAGATCTTAGAGCTAAACTCGGAGGCATTTCATAGTCAAGGATATGGAGGACAATGCTAAAATGTTTTGGTGCATTCATATCGCAGATCGTGGGGCGCGCAAGACTTGTGATCTATGACGACAACCGCAAGGAGTTTTTCTTTGGTGGAGATTCCGCTCGACATGCTCATCCACCATTTTCAGCGACATTTTCCCGCATTTTAAGTTTTGATATTGCGGCTGCCCGGGCAAACATGAATTATTACCTAGGCTACATCATAAAGTCCACATTGTATAGCGTGCACTTCGCTTCGCCCATCGCAGAAGTGTATTGGAATTTATTTACTATGAGATTGACTCAGCTTACTAGACTAGACGCTTGCGAGCGGAATGGCGCCGCGCACGCGGGCCGGCAAGGTTGCGTGTTTTCCGTCACGCTCCACGCGGAGGTACCGCCACGTCTTGACGTCCAGCAGATGTAGCACGCCGCTGTGTTCCCATGACACGACGCCTGCAATCAGCGCCGACATCTTGTCTAAAAACACGCCACCTTCATGGTGTGCACTGTGGAGCATGAACATGCATTGCGCATTCAAGAGGAGCGAGTTTGCGTGGTTGGGAACAACCCGTGGGTGCACGAGCCGGGCAACCGTGTACGAGACCAACGCAGCGATCGCGCCGATGCCGTAGCCGACAAACATCCGGGTGACATTGCCGATCTGAACACTGCCGCTACGACAGTCGATGGCAAAGTCCATATCAATCGCAGTGCACGATCGGTGTAGACGTGCCACATGCTGTTGTGGCCACTGGACCGTCCAAAGAATCGCTGCGAGCCACGCTGCATTCGTGCTGTGGGACGAGTAGAGCGCCGTATACTCTTGCGTGACGCAGCTGAATACGTCGTTGAGGATAAAAACACTCCACGTTAGCTCGGACGCGGCAAGGACCGTGTTGTACCACACCAAATGCGGGGACTCAAACCGCGTGAAATGCCCGTGGGTCTGCACGAGGAAGAGAGGGCTCGTGTTGAGGAGCCACACGGCCGTGAGACTGCGAACGAGCAAGAATGGCCGTCCGATCCAGACCAAGCCGCCGAGACGCGTCAAGACCATGAGATTGACCGTCTCGACAAAACCGCGGTGCCAGAGTGCCGTCAATATCGCACCCGACGCTAGCGCAATGAGCACCACCGTAATGTACTGGACGCACCCTTGGCACACGAGCGAGAGACTATGTGCAATCGCGTCGGGGCTCGGTGAGATTGAGTCGAACGGCAGCGGTGCTGAGAGGGCCGTGATGCGGCCGACGTCACCCTCGTACATGACAACTTCACGGACACCGGTCGCCCATTCATAGAGGAGGCACCAGCCGTAGTATGGCCAACCGACTTCGGGTGCGAGAATGTTGATTGCAAATAGAAAGACTTCACCCGATGTGGCGTTTTGGAGGTACTGGACGAGAGACACGTTGTGCGCGTCGACAAGATCGTACACGAGTGTGGCAGCTGCGTGAAGCGGGTCAAACACTTCGGGATAAGTGGCTAGAAGCCCCCAGGTCTCTAAATAGTCGCTTGCGCACGAAGCTGTCGCGGAGGTGTCCAGGCTGCAGATCGCGTCCATATCAAGCACCCCGACGTGTGCGCTGTAGCCCAGTAACGCAAAGAGGAGCTGTGAAGACGTGGGCTGCATCAGCTCAGGAAACAAGGCGTAGCACATGCTGGAGGTACCGAAGAGCGTAGCGATCCCATACATGAACGGATACGGCGGCGCGTCATTCCCACACATGAGACGTCCCCCCATGGACATGAGCTCCTTGCTCTGCGCCAAGAGACTCCCCGGCACTTCAATAATGTAGGGTCGAGCTGGAAGGTTCGAAAACAAAATCGCTGCGCTTTCGTTGGCGACCAAGAGACGCGCGAGGCTGCCCGTAAAGTTGGCGTAGAGCGCCGAGAGCGACGACGGCACCGGCACATAGATCATGTCGACATTGCCAAATGGTCCAAGATGCGTTTCCAAGCTCACGAGGCCTGCGTTCAACGGCGGCACGAGCGTCAGGTTCTGGAACAACACCGCAATCGGCGTCGTGTTGGCGTAGGCGAACATCGGACTCTGGCGCACGAGGCTGGCCCTCCCGAGCAGTGTCGCGTTAGTCGAAATGGCCCAGAGGTCGCTGGCAAAGCTCCAGTACATGCGCATCGAGTTTTGCTGCGTGAGGTGGTACGCGCCTGGCGTATTGCTCAGCGGCAGCGCATACTGCAATCCCAGTGCATTCTCAATGTAGAACGCATCCGAGAAGCCCGTCGTCTTGAAGTTTTGCCACTGCAGCGTGAACCCAGCGACGCCGGCCTGGCGCCAGTAGGCCGCTTCGTCGACGCAACTTCTCGCATTGCTTTGAATCGCACGGAGCCAGTCGCGGCCATCGACCGACGTGGCGAGCGCCGTCGCAATGCCCACCTCAAACGACGTGCCCCAGCACTGCGTCCAGTCGTCCCAGCGCATGACGTTGCCAAGGCTCGTCTCCAAATAAACGGCGCCATTCGACACATACCGCGAGCGGCACCGCGCTTCCCGCGCAGACGAGCTCGCGAGCGACCAGCGCCGACCAAGGTCGACAAAGCAGTATTGCGTAAACATCCACGGCAAGCGGCACGGATCCATGCGCCGGAGGTTGGCGACGACGTCTTCCAGTGCAACGTCAGGCGAGAAGAGCTGTCGCCGCGCGGCGTGGCCACTGACGCGAATGGCGCCAACGCTGAGGTTGTATAGCTGCGAAGTGTCGGCAAAAGCGGGGTCGTTCAGCATGAATCCATCGTCAAACGAGTGGGTCAGGAGCCGTCGATTGAAGAGATTCCCGAGAAAAGCGTACGTGCCCGTGGCGTTGAAGCCCGCCCAGCCATAGTCGTTGGCGAGATTCGACTGCGCAACGCCCAAGTAGGCCACATTGCTAAAAAGTGAGAGCAGGAGACTCGGAATGCCCATGTATCGGCGAACGCTCTGGTACGTGCGAGCGATCCACGCCTTCGAGCGCGTCGGTGGCGGAGAATGGGTGGACGGTGTTGCATGAGTCTGGACATGCGGCAAAACAAGCGACGTTGTCGTCGTGCGCCGGTGCAGCACCGGCGTCGCAAAGCCAAAGGACGCGGACGGGACGAGGAGCCATGATTTCATATCGAAGAGGTACATCTTGCCTCGAAACTCAAAATGAAAGAGTCCGCAGCACGCTGAGGTGAGCGCATCCAAAGCCGTGTGGGCAATGTTGGGCTGGCGCTCGTGGAGGAAGGCGACGGCGGCCACGGGTAGCACGAGCGACGGGACTAGTCGAGCGCTGGGCATCCCAAGTGGCACGATCGGAATTTTCTGGGATTTACAGCACAGAGCGAGAAGCGCGCCGCTCGCGACGACACTGATGGGCAAAAATACAAGGAAAAGTGTCCGTTGAACGGTGCCAACGTCGACAGTGCCGCTGTTACAGTAGACCATTTCATCCACATTGATAGCCAAGCACTCGCGGCGCAAGCCCGAGCGGAATGGAAGCGGCGCGAGCTGCGTGGAGCCAACGAGTAGGAGCCAAGCGACGAGCGAGGTCAGAGACGCGTACTGATGCGTCCTCTTTTGCAGCACCGGGTGCAAAATGTCATGTGCCAAATAGGTCAGCCAAAGCACTTCGCCCGCGAGGAGACACGTCGTGACGAGCGACTTGGTCGAGGCGTGCAGTGCGTGCGTCATCGACAACTGGCTCTGAACAACAACGTCGGTCGTCGCCAAGCCAATGGTCGCAGCGACGCTGCGGCCCGCGAGGATACTGCGGCTCAACCACACAGGTCCCAAAAGCCGATGCAAGTAAAACCACTCGGTGTGCAAAGGTCGATGGTAGAGCCCGAGCAAAAAGAGCACGCTAGCGACAACAAGTACACCGATCGTCGTGATGGCAGCGCAGCGATAGAGGTACGCACTCAAGTCGGTCGAGATCGGTGTTGGCGATAACATTTGACGCGCGTACTGCTTGGAGATGAGGGTCAACGTTGTCGCGTCGCCTTGGAAAGCGACAGCTTCTCGATCATCGTGAACCCAGTCGTAGAGGTAGATGCCGCCAAAGAAGGCAAAGGACGGGTCAAGCAGCGGCAGTACCTCGATCGTCGGTTGACTGCTGTTGACGCTGAGAAACTGCATGAGACCGAGAGACGACGCGATCGGCGCGGGCTTGACCACGTAGCTGAGCTCGGCAAACGCAGCCGACAAGGCCGTGAATGCACTCGAGCACAAGCTCTCTTCTGTATGTGCGACTTGGCGGCAGATCGACGGGCCATACGCCGTCGGCGTCACCGCCATGGCAAAGAGACTCGACAGTGGTGCGAACGTCAGCGTGAGTGGTCGCTGGGCCGCGCAAACATCGTCAAAACCAAACGATTCTTGCACGAACGGAAGCGGTGCACCAAACGAACACATGGGGTTGCCGCCATAGAAGCGGTAGCTCAGCTCTTTCCACGGCTCGGGTGTCAATGTCATTGTGAGTGTCGGAAGGGCCGCAAGTAGCGTTGGGAAGGCAGGGTTCGAAGCGAGGGCTGTTTGAACCGCGACATGAAAGTCTTGCACGGCGGCGCGCAGCGGTGATGGCACCGGCAGCCACATCAAGTCGATGGACGTGAGCTGCCCGAGCTCGGCGTGCAGCACGGTGCTAATGAGGTTGAGGGGTACGCCGTTGTTGTAGTCTTCGAGTTGGTTGGGATGCGAATGGCCAAAAAACGCGGAGCTATTGCGCACGAGACTCTGGTTGGGCTGGAGGGACGCAAAATCGGTCTGAAGGCCCGCAAACAGGTAGATTGTTGTCCAGAACGATCCACGGCGGACGCTCGGAATTGTTTTTAGTGCCAAGCGTGGGGTCTGCCCCAAAGCGTTGCCAATGCCAATGGTCTCGAGCAGTCCTGTCTGGACGCGGTTGGCGTACTGGAGCTGAAAGATCCAGATCTGGTACGACGACCAGACGTCGACTTCGTCTAAAATCGCAAGCGGCGCGTGGGCATGCAGTGCTTCGACCCACGCAGGACCGTCCGCAAAGTCCTTTGCAATCGGCTGTGCAATGTGCAGGTCAAACTGGCTCCCAAACGCATCGTACCAAACGGCAAAGTTGACATTGCGCAGGATCGCTTCGAGGTACACGGCGCCATTTGCCCCATACCTTGTGGCGCACCGCGTTGCGCGCACGGCCGTGTGAGCGAGGCTGTAGCGCTGGCGCAAGTCGGCCCAGCAGTACCCACTCATAAGGTACGTGAGGTCCGCCACGTCGTACGACCGGAGACTTGCAATTGCATCGGCGGGCGCTTTGAGCTCTTCATGGACGATGCGCCGGGCGTACGCTGCCCCGATGCGAACGTCTCTTGACGGCAACAGCACGACATTGATTGGGTTCAAGAGGTCGAACGTAGCGTTGGCGGCCATGAGCGATAACTGCGCATTGAATATCTGCACGAGCGCGGTCGAGACGAGGCTCGTCGCAAAGCTCGGCCAGAGGTAGTCGTTCTCGAGGTACGGCTGCATGGCCGACAAGGCGAGAAGGCTCAGCGCGACACTGCCGAGGAAGTAGAGAGCTCCGAGGCGTTCCCGTACGAGGTCCAAGCGAGCCATCGTGACGTTGTTTGGTGGCGAAACACGGAACTGCAACGGCCACCGCTTCGAGCCCGTTTGGCGCCACAGAAACGCTCGATACGTTACCTTTGAGCGATTTGACATTCCTGGTGGGGATGCCACGAGCCTGGAACGTATTGACGTAAGCGACAGGCGCGTCTTCTTCATCTTTGGGAGCTACGGAAACAAACAGCCCGAATACAATCAAAGAAGAGAAGACCGAATGATCCATGGAGACGTGTCCGACCCATGTGCTACCGGTCGTTCACTCGTGCTTCGTCTCAAACTCGACATGCGGCCTCCACCACGGGCTGCTCGATCCAAGTGCTATTCTGCCATTCAATTCAATGCATGGGACTGCTCGTACTTTTGAACGACGATTTTACATCGTATTTGTCTATGAGGATATAAACACACTAGCCTATTCAACGAAAAATGCACTAGGTTGTCGCCGCCGCTTTCTTGGCCAGCGCTTTGGTCGCCTTGGCGGCGCTGGCATTGGTCTCGACCGGGTTATTGGGCTCGTACGCAGCCGTGATGTACTCGAGATCGACGATGCGCTCAGCGACGACCTTGAGCACGTTGCTCATGTACACCATCGTGTCGGACGACTGGTCCGTCACGGGCGGAATTTTGCCGCCCAAGCTTGTGCGACACCGGTTGTAGAGGTTCTTGATCGCCAAAATGATCTGCCCCGACTCGCGCGACCGGTCGTTGTACGTGCGATCGTCGCGGCCACGGTCCAAGTCGAGCTGGAAGGTCTCGCCGCGAATGCGTTCCAAATGTTGCTGGTGCCTACGGTCGATTGTCAAAATTTGTGTGTGGTCCCACATCTACCCGTGGATTTCGCTGTTTTGCACCAAAATGTTGTTTTCCATTTCGGTTTTGAACGTGCGCAGCTCTTGCCGCAGTCGGTCAATCTAGTCCCAAGTTTATCATCACATTTGATCCTCTTGGCGGGGATAAGGTACCTGCGACTCGGCGCTCTGCACCTGCACCTGGAGGTCCTTGTTGGCGTCGACCAAGGTCGCATACCGGTTCAGAATGTCGGCAATCTCTTCGTACTCTTGCTCGGACGCCTCGACCGCGCTGTCCAAGTACGTGCGGTACTTGAGTAGCTGGTCGCGCTTCTTCTCCAGCGCCTCCCGCTGCGAGACGTCCTTCTCATACTGCGCAAACAGCTGCTTCTTGCGCACGTCGTTTTGCTCGCTCGATCGGTGCTCGGTCTTGGCCTTGAGCTCGGCGCGCGTCCGCTTCGAGTCGTTCTCTTTGATAAACTTTTCAAACTTGCTCACTTGATCCCGCATTTCTTGCTGCTTGCGCTCAAACTCGCGCTGGCGCTCGGCACATGACTCGACGCGCTGCGCGTACTCCTCCTTCATAAATTCGAGCGCGTCGTTGACTTCGCGGAGCTCCTTGCGCTTCTTGAGCAGTAGCGTTGACTGCGACATCTACGCGCAGCCTCATGAGCCGCGAAATGGCACAAGCAAGACGACAAACCAGCGAGACGCCCGAGACGAGCGGCTCGAGCTCCGCGAGCTCTTTCGTGGGAAAATCATGGCTGCAAGAAGACAGTCAGCGACGAGGAGAGGGCGGCGCTGTATGCGTACCCTCGGAGCTTGGTCTCGGTCAAGAAGACCGAGTTGGGCGACCCTGGCGTCGGGTTGGTCGAGTCCACCGACATGCCCGACAAGATTGGTTTCGATTCGTCTCGCGCGCGTTTGATTGGCCACACGTTGGTCCAACCGCCAATCACATTGCGAGATCGCACCTATTTTTGAACGGAATGTACGATTTAGTGCAATTCCTGCCACTCAGATCTTAAATGCACTTGTCCTCGTCGCCGCACAATAGTATATATCAAGCGCATGAGACGCTACGACTCTACACGCTGCAGATCATAAAGGAGCGCAATTGCTGTCGCCACGACAGAGCTATCGTCTCCGTGTGTCGTCGCGAGCCTACCGCACAACGTGGCATCACGACGCGATTTAGACTCTTAAATCATCAACGTACAAGGAACAAGCTTCTTGGACCAGCCGCAGCGCCTCGTCCTTTGCATTGGGGTTGGCGAGATGCAGCGCTTGCGCATACTTGAGAGTCGTGAGACCCCGCAATGGTGCGAGCTCCGGGCCATAAAGCCATGTAAGCCCGTCGAGCGCTGTCGCGTACAATGTGAGTGCCAATGACGTCTGAGCTGCGTCTCGAAACGCTGCATTCTACCACAGAATATACATCGACAAGGAGCCAAAGCTAGCCGAGAAGGTTCCATCGCACCTCGGCACTCATGATCAAGTTGGCGAGCGTCTCAGCGCCTGCGATATTGTCCGCGTGGTATTTGTGGTACGACGCCTAGTCGATCCGAACGATCATACCAAGTACTTTTAGCTAATAAAGAGCACGAGAGAACGGACCTGCGTCAGTGCATAGGCGCGTTGCCGACATGCTATCGCCTCTGGTATAGCCTTGCGCCTAGCCGTGCGTTCGTGAACCTGCAATTTCTATGCGCCACAAACTGCTCCGCGCTGTCAGCCGCTTGGATCGCGCGTTGGACGAGGCGGGGTGTCACGTTGTCGTGCTCAATCACGGTCAAGCAGATGGGACACGAGGACGTTGCCCCATCAACATCGGGCTCAAGGCAGCCAGCGCAGCCGCGTCGACTGCACCCACAGCCTTCCAGCAAGTGTTCTTTTTTTGCCCAGCACGACCCCGACCCCTAAGCAAGTAGCCATCAGCACCCAGTGAACCAATGGCTACCGTGTACTTGGACGACCACGCAGCGAACGCAGTCGCAGTGGAAAAAGTACGAAGTTGCGAGTTCGAGTCGGCGCACACTTGTGGGTGCAACCAGCTCCGTGTAGGCAATCTAGTACCGACAGTGGGTGAGCAGCTGGTTGAAGTCGTGCTGGAGCTTCAAGGAGCGTCGACGCACCGTGAGTTCGTCGCCCCGCGAGATCGGTCGCAGCGCGCGCAGGTAAAGGTCGCGGCCGCAAAAGGTCGCCACGCAGTTGGGCACGCACGCATGGTTGTACGCCGCCGCCAATGGATAAAAGCCAATACCGAGAGGCACTTGCTCGGGCGAGCAGACAGTGAACGCGTTGCAGTTGAGCATCGCAAAGGTCAAGAGGAGGCGGTGCATGGACGGCAACGTATCTGCGACGTTGGTCGCGCCAAGGATCTGCAGCACGAGCGCACTCATGTCGCGGTAGCGCTGAATCGCGTCGGGTGCGTGCGCGTCGAGGTTGGTCGCATAGTCGCTCGGGTCGATGGCGCTATAGTGGAGGCGCGCCGCCAGCAACACAGTCGGCGTCGGTGACGGCCCGGCTGCCGACGCCATGTACGGCGCGAGGTACTTGCACTCGGGTCCGTGCGACGACCAGTCGGCGCGCTGGCAGTTGCGGCTGCAGTACTTGAGCAGCTTGCAGCGGGCGCAGCGCAGCGCGGCGGGGGCAAAGCAATGAGCGCAGGTCGCACCCAGGTCGAGCGGCAACGACGCAGTAGCCGTCGTACGAAGCACAAGCGTCCCGGCCGGGATGGGCACTGTCGCCAGCGCGCCAAAGCCGCGGCCAGCCACCGGCGCGCGCTCCCACATTATTTTGTCGGCCAGCAGGAATCCACCCAATCCAGTGGGTGGCCGGTTGATTGGCACATTGCAGTTGATATCCGGATACGTCACGTTTTTACCATATCTGTCTCAAATGCATTGGGATTTGTCGGGTGTGTCTCAGCTCCATCACGGAGGTGCCACATGGAACATGGCGAGGTTCAACAAAGGACGCCCCGCATCGTTTGTCCTCAGCGCAAAGTGTTTGGTTTGCATCCTGTCTGAAGTTTCTAGGCTTAATGCACCGCGGGCTGCCGCTGCCGTAGGACGTAGTACCCGCCATCGCTTCTCGAACGAGTACTACTACGTCAAGACGGCAAGACGGCAAGTAGCAAGAAGGCAAGCCGTCGTGCGACCTCAAGATGCGTGCTTCTTCAAGCGCGACACGTATTACGACGCAAAGACGATGCGCACCGCAGCCAGCTCCACTACCATCGCTGAACCATCACGTTGAATCCAAAGGGGGGACAGAAGCACGAGTCGCCCACCGCTCTCGCTGCACGTATATCGCCCTACCTGAGAACAGATAGCATGCTTTTCCCTTGCAAGAGGCGGTGCGAGGGGATCAAAAGCAAGAAGCAACGCCGTTCTTTCGACGTACGAGGTCGGACGACGACTTGTTGACGCAGCATGGTGGCGCACGGTGTCAAGGTGTGCACCACAAGCGGGGCCGTCCGACGACGACCTGACGTACGCGCGGTCGCACACGGCAGAGCTGGGAAAGTGCGAGTACTGAATATGCAGCCAACGGCGCACCCAGCCACTGGATTTATGCCTGCCCAGGTGGTTGATTTTTCGAGCACGCACGGTCGGGCATACAAATACGCTGCTAATTTCTGGCAGGAATCCCATGGCGACGTTGAAGTTGATCGACAGCTGCGCACTGCACAAATCCACGTAAATCAACGGCAAGTATTGCACACGCTTGCAGTTTGGCCACGAAACAAGTCTTTGCCAGTGGCGCCAGTGCCCTTCTGATAGTTAGTTATTGGAAAACGAACCGTTTTTTCATTTTCGGAACTTCTGTCTCACTTCTTATTTGGCACCGTATGACGACCACCAACCCGTACCTCGGCTGCCTCGGCGTCGTCCTCGCCGTCGTCTTCTTCGGAACGACGTACGTCCCTGCCAAGCAGTACCCGACCTACGACGGCATGGTCTTCCAGTGGTACATGGTACGACAATCCATCTCTGCGTGTGCTCATTGCATCCTCTAGTGCTCGGGCATCCTCGCCGTCGGTCTCATGTGGGGTCTTATCTCGAACGAGTGGAGCTACATCGCTGAGAAGGGTACGAAGACGACAAACGACTCGATACGAGCGTGCCTCTGACCGTGTGCGATAGGGATGTTTATGTTTCCCGGTGGACTCCTTGGCGGCTGCCTCTTTGCGATCGCCAACCTGTTGATCCCGACCGTTGTCAACACGCTCGGTCTCGGCGTCGGCTTTATGCTCTGGAACGGCGCCAACATCACCATGGGTTACGTCGTGTCGCGCTACGGTAGGCGCGCAAAAGTTGAGTTTGCACTTGACCACTAAGATCGTATAGGGCTCTTTGGCGTCGATCCGACGATCCCGACGTACCCGCGCATCTCGGAGCTCGGGATCCTCTTCATGATCGGCTCGATCCTTGTGTACGGCAAGATCCAGCCAACGCTCTCGTCGTCCGCATCGGTCCAGCTCGAAAACCAAAGCTCGACCGAAGCCAAGCCGTTGATCGACAAGTCGTCGCCGGCGTCGTCGACGTCGTCGGCGCTTGATCTGGACGTGCCGGCGCTGCGCCGCGAGTCGCTCGCCCAGTCGCTCATGCACCCGGAACTGCCCAACTATGGTCCATTCACGATTCCAAACGAACGCGTCGAAGTGGTCGAAGATGGCTCGGACGAGAAGAAGCGCCGCGTCGTGGGCATTGCGCTGGCGCTCTTTGTCGGGTGTCTCCTCGGCAACTGCCTCACGCCCTATGTGCTCTGGCAGCAAGCGTGCAACCAAGCCGGGAAGGACTGCGACCCGCTCAACTTTTTGTTTTCGCAATGCATGGGCATCTACATCACGTCGACGATCGCGTTCCTCCTCTACTCGACCGTGCATCGCATCCGGAAGCGCCGCATGCCCCGCAGCGCGCTCCGCCCGGCGTACGTCTCGGGCTTGCTCTGGGCGACAGGCCTCGCGGGCCAGCTCCTCTCGGCCGGCAACCTCGGCTTTGATCTTGTCTATCCACTCACGGCCATCGGCCCCGCGATGGTGTCGATGCTCTGGTCGGCGGTTTACTTTAAGGAGATTGAAGGCCGCCGCAACATGTGCATTCTGGCCGCCGGCACGTGTATGATCTTTATTGGCACCGCCCTCCGCGTCTATGCGAGTTAATCGAGCACATCTTGTCGATTTTTGATTTTTCCATTTTTTGTCGACGACGATTTTGTGGCACGACCGCCCTCTTGTCATGGATGTACAGAGTGTCGTGCGTTGGATACTAGTAGAGCGATTTTGATGGCGTTTGTCCAGATGCGGATAGCATGCGTTGACCACCTTTGGTCTAGACGGTGGCTTCCTGCTTCGCATTTCTCAAGGTACAGGGTTCGAGCCCCGTTGTGTCGTCCCTTTCTTCGCTCTCTCATTGGCGTTGGCATCGGTACCGTCAAGGTTAGCTCTTGCTATATTGACAACGACGAGTCAAAGCAGTTTTATACTATACAACCTGCTATGATCGTCGCTTACGCCTCCTTTGGCAGGACGAACTCTACATGTAAGCACGCCAAATCGTGGGAGGGTCAGCGGAACACCCGTGTCAAATTGAGAAGTGTCCTTCTCCATTTCAATGCCCCCGTGTGCTCACGTATGTGGTCGCACGACACACAACACGCAGATGATGGTAGGCAGCCAAGATCAGAGGCGAACCGTCCTCGTCCGAGGGTCTTCACAATGGCAACGCGACTCCCTCGGGTCTTCCATCGTTACGGACCGAGCCGAGGTATACGGCCGCATTGAGCGGCATTACAGCCTCCGCCGTGGGCTTGATTCTAATGTGGTATGCTCTATCACAATGAAGCGTCTGCAGGATGACAGACGATATGTGCTGTACTCCGAGATAGCAAGCGAGCAAGCAAGCGAACTTCAACACGATCCAATGAGAGGCACGACAATAGGAGGCGGCTAGTCCTCAATAAGCCAAACGTGTTGGATACAAAGCGAATGCTGAAGTGAGCCACTAGGACTCAGTCTACTGACAACGGGCAGGGAGTGGCTGCAGTCCACTTCCCTACTAATGCCCATACTACTATATCCAGAACATTCCGCCGTGGGTTGACAATGGAACATTTGGCATGAAGATCCTTCCAGGATCTTCAGCAGACAGGATCTATCACTAGGCTTAGGATACAGCCGCCTATGTTCCCAGAACATGAGCTGTGCGGGTGGATTGTCATGTAGTCCTTTAACTAGCACGGTATCCCAGATATACCACACGATATGCGCGTGGTGGCCCACGCACACACCGTGCTCGACGAACGGGCGACCTGAGCGCAGCTCGATTTGGCATGGCGCCCATTCAGTCGCCTACGGCAGTGTCGACCCACAGTGATTCAAATTTATATAGCTCTTTACTAAAGACAATTGGAGCTTCTAGTCCTCGCGTCCTTAAAGGGACCTGTGACGTTTCCGTTGACGGACCCTACCCCGCGACGTTTGCGCGGTAGTGTCGGATGCAGAAATCGTATGCTTTGTCTAGTCGACGTCCAACGCGCCAGTCCTAGCACAAGATAGGCAGTGTCATTTGACCGAGAGACGCGGTCGGCAGCTTTCGTAAAATCAGGGAATGTATGACCACATAGAATTGCGCAAGATATGAAACTGAGAGGCCGTAGACTGCCCTCCACGTCTCGCGCCTCGGCCTAGCTCGTTGGTTATTGGTGCTCGAATCGCTGAGCTATCGTCGTTGCTTGATGTTATGTGTTTGGCTCGGTCGTGGCGTCTGATCCGACCCGCGGGTTTGAGCCAGCGCGTCTGATCCTGGCGCCGGACCAGACGCCCCTTCTGTCGGAATCTTGTGCGAAGAAGAGTAGCTCTATCACCACGCGGCTGCAAATGTGTGGCTGGAGCTGGGAGCTAGCTGGTCGCAGTTGCCGGTAGTAAGATCGCACTGGGCGATTGTATGCCGACGGCGCGCGACATGTGCCCACAACCACCCACGGCGCCGCTGTCAATGACGACGCGTCAATGAACGCCGCGCCGCAGTTGCACTTGAAGCAAAAGTAGCTTGGCTTCATTGGCTACGAAGCAACCACCCCGATCCCCCTCGCAACTGATTCACTCGTTCGATCCAGCTTGCCGCTCGCCGCGCTTCTCCCGCCCTTGCCGCGTCCATTCCCGCATCGCCACTGCACGCGACGACGCCTAGTTATAACACATTTGCTAGACAATTATGGCTATCTATTGTCGATTTGGAATCTACCACGCGTTGAAATAGCAAGCACGTTCGTTGCCTTTCCATCTCGCGAACGAACGCGTGGAGTTCGCCCACATATCCGGTGCATCCGGATATCCGGCTTGCCACATGCAATCTCACGACTGTCTCACTTTGCACCAAATCTATCTCAACCGTCTCATACGTTCGCGCCGAATCGAGAACGTGCGCTGTCCATGCAGCGTCATCTTCTGCTGTGGTCATCGCCATCAACTCGTATCGACTGCCCTACAAGCGTACTGAGGTCCTCTGCCAGCTCGGTCTTGACGTGGGCTGCTGCGCACGTCGTCAGCACGTCGTCAGCAAGCGTACCACCGCCTCCACTGCCCATACGTTTAGCACCAAAACAACATAAGGTCTTATTCCTATTGCATTGCCACGGGCCAAAGCTTTCTATGATGTGCCCTTGCTATTTGCTGTGACCTCGCAGCTCGAAGTATACAAACGACGCCGTTGAAGCGCTGCCCCTTCTTGGGCATTCGCTTGACGTATACCGTACGATAGACAGTGCTGTGAAGTGGTCCATCTCGTGCCGGCAAAAGCATCGCCAGGTACGGCCATGACCGCCATTATGACAAGCAACTTTCTAGTCCTCGTCGTGCAGGAAAGAAGGCGGTTAACGTGGCGGGCGGCGGGTGTCGTCCCGCAGTCGCCGCCTTGGATCGTGCTTCAATGTGGCGGGCGTCCGATTTAATTAAAAAATAAAATGGCCATACCAAAGCACTTGGCTTGGCTATACAGCATGCTCTGTGTGCATTAAATATGGCATTGGTGCCAGCGGGGTAGGGCCGTCGGAATATCAGCCAATCACGTGTCCGTATCATGCTGCATACATTCGCCAAGAGAAGCCTTCTGGCAGTCTCTGCGGTCATTTGCTCTTACGTTGCCGTACTCGCATCTACCGCCTCTGCGCCGAGGCCGTCGATACCCCCCAGTACTAGACTACTACCACCTACCATCGCCATGGAGAGCTACACGGAGCCGCTGGACGTCTCGATGATGGCGCCGCTGCCGCAGCTGGTCCACACGCCCATTGATGTGGACATCTCGTGCCTCTCGCTGCATGGGCCGCCGCTCGCGCAGCCCGAAGCCGAGCCCTTGCTCTCGCCGTCGCACGCGCTGCCGACAGTGCTGCCCGCGACCTTTCTGCGTACGATCTGCGACCAGCTCGAGTTTTACTTTTGCGACGACAACCTCCTCGGCGACCTCTTCTTGCTGAAGAACATGAACGCGCACGGCTACGTCAAGCTCGAGCTGCTCGCGACCTTTGGCCGCGTCAAGAAGCTCACGACCGACATTGCGCTCCTCCAGCAAGCGCTCGAGCTCTCGACCAAGCTCCTCTTGAGCGAAGAAGGCGCGAGTGTGTGCCGCAAGGACCCGCTGCCGTACGACCAGACGTACCATGGCAAGCTGTCGCGCACTGCGATTGCGTACAACCTCGCCGAAGACGCGAGCATTGCGAGCCTCAAGGACACCTTCCGCACGTGCGGCGAAATCACGTACCTCCGCCTCCTCAAGAAGAACGGCGCGACCGGCCGCAACGCGGTGCTCAAGCCGCCCGTCATTTCCGGCGAAACGTACTTACGTGTTGCTTGTGGTCATGACCTTATCCGCGATGTAGGTATGCGATCATTGAGTTTATCGACGCCGAGATGGCCAACCACGCCGTCTTGACGCTCTCGGACCAGTACAACTGGCGCACGGGCATGCAGGTCGTGCTCTTTGATGGCACGACCACCGACAAGCTCAAGCAGCGTATGTTTCCGGTCGAAGTCGACCGACGCCGCGCCAAGTCGGCCGCGGCGGCGTTCCAGTCGACGAACGGCGGCGGCTCCAACTCGGCCTCGAGCTCGCCCCGCGCCGGCAACAAGGTACCGTTCACCCAATCTTCTTCTCAGTTCTTAGTGTATGATGCTAGTCGGCCCCGATTCACGTCGAGTCGGTGGGCGAGGGCCTCAACGACCTCAGCGAAGGCAAAGTGAGCACGGGCGTTGTCTACTCGATCCGTGGCGCCGGCGGCCTCATCACGCCCGCCCGCCAAGACGGCTCGTCGATCAGCTTCCGCCTCGTGCCCGACGAAGACGGCTCGATTGACATTTTCCAAGGCGACTACGTTTCCTTTACAGTCGGCAAAAACAAGAAGAGCGGACGCAAATACGCATCGAAAGTCAAGCTCGAGTACCGCCCGCCGAGCGTGCACGCAGCTGCGACCGCGCCGCCCACCCGCCACGAGAACCACCACACGTCCATGGCCAATGGCGAGCGCAGCCGCGCCCGCACGATGGGCAACGACGCTGCGACGCCCTTTACGCGCGGCCGGTCGTCGTCGTCAGGCCAGCGGCCGCAGCGCTTGCCGCTCAAGAGCCCGGACGCGGTCGACTCTGCGATCGCGCAGGCCTTTCGGCAAGCGGCCGGCCCCGACGGCACGCGCGGCTTTGGCCGCGCACGGGGCCCACTCCCGGCCAAGAAGGAGCCCGGCTTGAGTGCGTCGTTTGCAGCCGACCTCGCGGGCCGTCGCCGGGCGGCGTCGTCGGGCGCGCCGCCGCCGCCCAGCTTTTTCGGCTCGGGCAATGGCTTTGCTTTCTAAACCGACCAGTTCGGTTGGTGCGACGTTGGCCACGTACGACTTCTTATGACAACATATTGTGTATACCGCATTGCTCCCCAACGTATAATGTACAACTTCTTCTTTGCCCATGCACTTCTACTCTAGTCCTCTCCTTGTAGTACAGTAGCTTGGCACTTTTGCGAGTTGGGACGAGGGCGGTGGCGCGACCGGCGGCGGCTACTCGAGGCTGTCGCCGTGGGTGGCACGGCTACTCCTGAGGCACGCGGTCATGCGTGGCTACTCGACTGGTGCGCCTGTCGCCTCGAAAGATAAGCTCTTGGACAAGCTTGGCTCGATAACATTTGCCGACCACGCTTGCCGTGGAAGCCGCTGCCATCGTATTAGCGCAGTACAGTACCGACCGCAGCACCTTCGGCTGTACACATTCTGTGTGAACTGCGCAAAAAAAGACGACTCTACGAGGTATGAGTACGCGCGCCAGCCGCACTGGGCTGGGTAGCTTGGCCGTCGATGGAGCGACGACGACGTTGCCACGAAATTGCTTGCACCGCAAAGCTCTGTGTAATGAACCAGCTCGGCCTGTCCTTTGTGTCAGTTCTCTGGTCGTTGGCATTCGTAGTCTCTAGTACCATGACGCGCTTTGGTTGGTGGCGAATGGGTTGCGTGCTCAATG
>NW_008246076.1:171690-235568 GCF_000281045.1 Saprolegnia diclina VS20
ATCAGCCGTCTTTCTCGCATCGCGATTCGGAATAGGGTCCTCCCCAAACCACATGATACAAACTGCAAGCTTACGCTATACGTAAGCTGCCTCTATCATGTGGGGGGCCGTACACAAAGAGTCCTAACCCACCAATGATCATTCGCTATTCTGCTCCATGAAGGCGTCGTGGCCTGCGTTTACGCCTGGCACACTGCGGCTCGCCGTCATGTTTGCCTGCCTCTACACGATCGCGGTGACGCTTGTGCTTCTCCTCCAGCGCCGATCCGCGCATGTCGTCAGGAGGTTGGTTGTCAGACAGGTGATTACAGTGGCGACCTCCAATTCTAGTGCAACTACGCTTCACGCGACTCCTATCAAAGCCACGACGTCGCTCTACCACGAAAATTGCAGCTACCAAAGCTACGCCTTTGCCGAGCAGTACGAGGCGATGGCCGCGCACCCCGTCATGCCGCCACCAGGGCTGGCCAAGCTGCAGCGGTACGGAATCTCGGGTCGCCGACATAACCGTTCACACGCATTTCTTGCATAGCGCGCGGCCAACCATCGCTACGAAGCGGTCGTGGCGCGACTGTCTCCCGGTGCGCTCGGTCATTTGCGGCGTGGCCGCCGGCGACCAAGACTCGCTGTTCACGCAGCACCCGCCGTGTCGGTCGGCGGTCTTGCACCACTTGCTCGTGTCGACGATGGCGGTACGCCACACCATCAAAAAGCGCTTGCTTGGCTCACGTCTCTCTTGTGTCTTAGGCGATGGAAGCCCGCGGGCACGTGGCCCTGCCGATCGGGGCCGCGCTGGAACACATGTGGGAACATGGCGCACTCCCGCCGGCGACGCCCGTCCTCGACGTACAAAGATCGTCCTTAGACTGCCGTTCCTGGATCATGTAACCTGACTAGATACTCACAAACGCAACCGACGACGTGGCCGACTGGCTCTGGGCCCGCGGTCTGGCCCATTTTTACGACAAGAACGCGGGCGATATTACGTGCCTTGCCGCCCACCACCCGCTCGCGAGTCGCCTCTATGCTGGCAACGTAGCATCGTATGAGGTGCCGCCCCACCTGCGCTGGTCGCGGATCGACCCGATGGCCAAAGACGACAAGTTTCGCATTTCGCCGCAGCACGAGCATGCCTACCGGTACGCGCAGCTCACGCCGCCCACGTGCTTGCGACTGTACAATGTGTCAATCCTCGCGCCAGCGCACCCGCCGACGTTCTTCACCGCAGCCCGCGGCATGCGTGACCACGACGGTGAAGCCGCCATTTACCCCAACCCAAGCTGCCAAGCACTTTGCGAAAACGGCGCACCACGCGCCGCCCGTAACGTGACGCCCAACGTCGCTCGGTGCCCACTGCGCGTCGACGCAGTGTTCGACACACGGCTCGCAACGTTCTTGAAGGACCCGATCCCGCTTGTTCTGGACGTCGTCCACACCCCGCACCTCGCGCCGTTCAATGACACGGCCAAGCTACGAGCCGGCGAAGCGTGGGAGTTTTGCCTACCGATGAAGCCGCAGCAGTGTGGCGCGCGGCGCGGCGTCAAATCGACGCTCTTCGAGACACCACCGGGCAAACCGTGCCGGTCGGCCGTGCTGCAGCTGCTGCTAGAAAACATGCTCGAGGTCACGTACGACCTCGGCCTGCCGGCGTTTGTCTACTTTGGCACGCTACTCGGTACAGCCTTTATCTCCCTTTTGTTCAGTAGGATGTTGACGCGGCGCATAGGGGCATGGCGCGATGAAGCCATCATTCCGCACACGCGAGACATTGACATTGTTTTGCCGTCCGAAACGGAGTGGGCCAAGGTGCAGGACGCCATGTGGGCGCGGGGCTTCTATGTCTTCAAGCGCGATATTCACGGCGCCTGCGTTGCGTCGCACCACCCGCTGGCAGGTCTCGTGTACGCCCCCAACGTAAGTGCAATCTCATGACGTGGCAGTTTCCAGACGCAATATGGTGTGTTTTTAGACACCGCTTGTCAAAACCTCCAAGTGGGACCACGGCACACCGTACTTGGACTTGTGCATGTGGCGCCGCGCGTGGCGCGACAAGATCAGCGTCGAGACGGCGCTTGAGAAGCTCGATCGAAGCCGAATGTTTCCGCTGCAGTGCAACGAAAAGATCTTTGGGAACCACGTCCCCGGCATCCAGGACCCCGAGGCCATGTTCCGAACCGAGTACAGCACGACGTATGCGCAGGACCCGGACCTGCACTTAGAGGCGTGCGAGTCGTACTGCGACTATCAAGTGCTCTCGAACGCGACCACGGTCTAGGGTGATACAATATTGGTGTGCATATATAAGTTTAAAAACTGAAGTAACTTCGAAACAAAGCAGTCGTTGATGCTCGAATGCGTCAATGCACACATAGTACTAACATAGAGTTCAGCGACGTCTAGCAATGTAATAGCATCCTACAAAGTGCAGACCGAGGACTAAGGTTATGGAGATACGGGCAGTGGTCGTGGACGGTGCGACTGGCGCTCGCATCGTACCCTCGTTCAGAGTTACCAATTCAAGGCTATAGCCTTGCATTGGGCGATCTGACCTTGGACGTGATCTGGAAGAATCACGTTATATTCATCGCGCCCTGCGATCAACGCATCTTGGGATGGTTACCGAGCGCGCGATGACGCCATCTCGTGTAATAGTAGCTAGGTACATTGGCACAATAAGATCTCGTTGACTCTGTTGGTTTGCAGTGTTAGCGTCACTACTGTACCGTGGCGAAAGACCGCTGTGAAACATCGGCGTGTTCTGTACATAAGCTTACTAGTGAATGGGCTGGTGCGACCGATCCATGCCCCCTCGTGTGTCATCTTTGTTGTTGAAGTGCGTCCAATGTGTGCCATCTTTGTCTAGTAAAAATGCTACAAGCTTTAAGACTGAGGATGGTTTATGCATCCAAGCAATTTACTGACTTACGACCGTGCAGGGACGCCGCCACGATGGCGGGTATACGTAGGATCACCAACGACGCCGTCGGAACAAGAACTGCGTGTCATCGGACTGAGAGCGATCGTGGACCATCAGAAAAGACAGTCCACCTCACGTTTCGAAATCGCAAAGTTCGTTCGTAGTCTTCCACAAGAGCATTCGACTTGGTTTAGAAGAACATTTGTGTGGTTCTTGGACAACCACCGAAGAGAGAAGAGCATTACATAGTTCGCACCCGCCAACCTCGGCGCCACCAAGCCGGTCGATCATGGGCAGTGCACTCGACGGCGTCATCGCCATCCGCTGTCTCGTCTCGTGTGGCGTGTCGCGGCACGTGTCCCACCCTAAAGTAGCCAATCACATCACTTGAAAAGGTGTGACACCTTGAACCTTGACGAGTCGGGTGGTCAAGCGAGCGGTCGCTGGGCGTTGGGATTATGGCCCTTCCGCCACGGGGTGTAATCGCCAAGTAAAGGCCGGAACAACAGCGACTCTCCTTATATACACGTTTGCCTTGGTTCAGTTTCCATCTTGCACCATGACCAACACGTACCATTCGGTCGTCGACTCTGTCCAGGAAGCCACGACGCCAACGTCGTCGTCGTCGTCGTCGAATGCGTCGACGTGGCAGGCCGAGCTCAAGCACCTCTTGTCTCTCGCTGGCCCCATGGTATAGATACTACGGCTATCTTTCTCTGCAACCAACGAGAGACTCATGTGAGGTGTAGATTTTTACCCTCTTTATGGAGTCCCTCCACGCCACGATCAGCGTCGTCCTTGTCGGGCAGATCGACTCGCCGCTCGCCACCGAGTACGTTGACGCCGCAACGATGGCAAGTATGTTTACTTCCATCACGTCCTTCTCTGTGGGTCTCGGCCTTGCGTCGGCCCTCGACACCCTCTGTACGCAAGCCCACGGCGCCGGCAACACCAAGCAGTTTGGCGTCTACTTTCAAAGCGCCCATCTCGGCATGGCTCTGGTATTCCTCTCGTGCATCTTGGCGAATCAAGTGACAATATTGCGCTGTAGACGTTCATTCCCGTGGTCATTCTCAACTGGTTCTCCGGGGATATCTTGACCGCGATGGGCCAAGACGCTGAGATTTCTGGCTTTGCCGGCACCTTCACTCGCATCATCACGATCGGTCTGCCCTTCTACTTTGTCTACCAGCTCGTGCGCCGGTTCCTCCAAGCCCATGACATCGTCTACCCGATGACGATGATTGCGCTCTTGAGCAATGTTGTGCACATTGGCCTTGGCTACTACCTCTGCTACCACACGTCGCTCGGCTTCAACGGCGCGGCCATCGCACGCTGCGTGAGCTACGTGGTGCTGCCTCTGTTGATGCTGCCGTACTTTGTGTGGCGGCCGATTCACCGCGAGTGGGGCTTGCACTGGAACAAGGCGGTCGCGGTTGGGAACCTCCGCGAATTCTTTCGCTTTGGGATTCCCGGCCTGCTCATGGTCATGATGGAGTACACAGCGTTCGAAGTGCTCACACTCATGGCGGGCTGGCTGCCCAACCACAAGGTCATGATTGGCATCAACTCGGTACGCACAAGCCATATTCTTGGTCATTTTCACAAGATAATTTGGTGTAGGTGCTCATCAACCTCATTTTGATCTTCTACATGGTCTTCCTCGGCATCTCCTTCTCGGCGACCATCCGCATTGGCAACTACCTCGGCGCCAACAAGCCGGACGAAGCGCGGCGCGTCGCCAAAATGGCCATCGGTGTTTGCGCTTCGCTGTCGTTTGTCACTGGTGGTACGATGCTGCTCGCGCGCCATGAGCTGCCCAAAGTCTTTATCAACGACGTGGAAGTCGTCGAGTACGTTTTCGCAGGCCTCTCAGGTGGCTCATGCACCAAATAGGGGGGCCGCGGTTGCGCTCTGCTACGTCATTCTCTTGCACATGATTGACGCCATCAACGCTGTCAACCAAGGGATTTTTCGAGGCATTGCCAAGCCCGTGATTGCGACGGCGGTGAATGCCGGAGCCTACTACCTCATTGGCCTCCCGATGGCCGCCGTGTGCGCGTTCGCGCTGCACTGGGACGTCAATGGCCTCTTTGGCGGCTTCACCCTCGGCGCCTTCACAGCGTGCAGCATGTACATGTGGCAGTTGTCCAAGATCAACTGGGCCGCTGCGGCCAACGAAGCCATCCTCCGGAGCAAATCGGGCGTTCCTCTGGACGACGATGTTGAAGCGTGCTGCAGTCCGTAGTCGAATTTTTCGAAATGCTCGTATTTACCTCGATCGCATAATCTATTTTCTTTTCTACGAAAACAATGTTGTTGAAGGATACAATTAATTGGATTGTTGTCGATGTTTGGATGTTCTAAAAGCAAAAGTAGCAACCGCGTGCAATGGTCGGTGCTCGTGTCAGCACGGCGATGGTCTTGGATGCAGCTTTGTGCTACTCGTTGTTCGAACTGATGGAGCTGGAGATGGTTTAATGTTTCAGAATACTATCATTTTGCGTGTCCCTTGTAAGGGTTTTCAAGCATACGCGTTAACCTCGGCGTGTGGAGTCCACACACCGAGGTGCCCGCGCAGACATTATGGGTCCACTGACGCATGAACGCTCGTCCAGTCTACTAGAGGCATTATAAAGTGCTGGCTAAGCAAGGTACTAGTGCCAAGAGCTCCTTTTTTGTCATGGTTTTTGACCTACTATTTCCCCCTCTGCTGTCGTCGCGAACGATTCAATGGTCCGCGTCGCTTGCACGCATTCGCAAAGTGCCGACCCGACAACCCACGCGCAAATTCCAACTCTCTGACCTCATTTAAATCGAATCTAACTTTTGCATTTTGAGATTACCATCATGATCAGCACGACGTATGCGTCTGTCGACGACGCCTTGACCGAGCCCGCGCCGTCGTGGTCGACCGAGCTCAAGCATCTTATTGCTCTTGCAGCACCCATGGTATGCACTCTCGTCCACGATGGGTATATCGGTACATGTAGACGCTGGCGTTCTTCTTGGAGTCGCTCCACCACACCATTAGCAACGTGCTTGTCGGCCGCATAAACTCCCCGTATGCAACTGAGTACGTTGCCGCCGCGACCATGGCGAGTATGTTTGCTACGATCACGTCCTTCTCGGTCAGCCTCGGCCTTGCGTCGGCCCTCGACACCCTCTGTGCGCAAGCCCACGGTGCCGGCAACACCAAGCAGTTTGGTGTCTACTTTCAAAGCGCTCATCTCGGCATGGCTCTGGTAACGTCATCCCTTCATTCACCTATCTCACACTACTACTACCTGTAGGTTCTCCTTCCCGTCGTGCTCATCAACTGGTTCTCGGGGGATATCTTGACGGCCATGGGCCAAGACGCCGAGCTCTCGGCGCTCGCGGGCACCTTCGTTCGCATTCTCTGCGCCGGTCTGCCTTCTACTTTGTCTACCAGCTCGTGCGCCGGTTCCTCCAAGCGTACGATATTGTTTACCCGATGACAGTCGTCGCGCTCTTGAGCAATGTTGTGCACATTGGCCTTGGCTACTACCTCTGTTACCACACGTCGCTTGGCTTTAACGGCGCGGCCATCGCACGCTGCGTGAGCTACGTGGTGCTGCCTCTGTTGATGCTGCCGTACTTTGTGTGGCGGCCGATTCACCGCGAGTGGGGCTTGCACTGGAACAAGGCGGTCGCGGTTGGGAACCTCCGCGAGTTCTTTCGGTTTGGTGTTCCCGGGCTGCTGTTGTCGACGATGGAGTACACAGCGTTTGAGATTCTGACGCTCATGGCGGGCTGGCTGCCCAACCACAAGGTCATGATTGGCATCAACTCGGTACGTAGCTCTCTCGACGGTTGCTCGATTTTTCATATTTTACGTTTAGATTGTACAAAACATCAGTTTGATGTTGTACATGGTGTATGTGGGCATCTCGATTGCAGCGACGATCCGTGTTGGAAACCTCTTGGGTGCGAACCGCCCCGACGAAGCTCGGCGCGCCGCGACCCTAGCCCTCGTGCTCTGCATCGGTTGCTCGATTGTCACTGGCGGGTCGATGGTGCTAGCCCGAGATGAGGTGCCGACACTCTTTTTGTCCGACCCAGCCATCCTCGCGTACGGTGTGGTGTATCCGAAGCGTCACGTCTCATCTTTGTCAACCGAGTAGGGCGGCCCCCACAGCGATTTGCTACGGCGCGCTTCAGCACGTCCTCGACGCAGCAAACGCCGTGAGTCAAGGCATTTTTTGAGGCATTGCCAAGCCCGAGATTGCGACCGTGGTCAACGCCGGTGCGTACTACCTCGTGGGCCTGCCCCTCGCGGCTCTAGCTGGGTTTGGTCTTGACTGGGGCATCAACGGCGTTCTCGGTGCGTTCGGCGTCGGGACTCTTACGGCAACCGGACTCGAACTCTATCAATTTGCAAAGATCGATTGGCGGTTGGCCGCCGATACTGCGCTGGGTCGCAACGACGTCGAGACCCCTCTCGCTCGTCCCGACGACAAGGTCGAGGTGGCATAAATGGAAACGAATAGCATGTAGCATGCTCCTAATAACGTCCTTTGACCATTGTCTTTTCAACGGTTTAGATAGAAGCGCAAGTAGTATAGCTGTACAAACCACCACGTATTGACAATAGAGTCGATTCCGTTAATCAATATATCAATCCACCAACCAATCAAATGCGACGACGTCAAGTGAAAGACAACAGCCATCACCGCCATATAAGTTATGTTCTATACTCTTGCCATCACCCATGCACGTAGTGCTCATTCGCCAAGCAAGAAAGAACCGCATGATCACGCCGAGCGGCAACCCGCGCCTCAATGGTGGTGGCTTCTACGACGCGCTCGCCTTTCGAGCCGGTATTTTCGGGCGGAGCCACATGCGGCCGCTGCGATTTGGGATCGCGTTGGTCAGAATATTGAGTCGACTGCGATCGTCGTCGCCCCGGCCTTGGCTCAATGCCAGGTCCAACGACGCGAGGTGCGAAGCCGCCGAGCTATCGACGCGGAAGAGAAAACACTTGCAGCGCGCAAGCGTTTGAAAATGGCGCGGGCACTGCTGCCGGTACACGGCGCCTTCAAACAGCGGCCTCGCCGTCACTTGGTCCAAGGTTTCATCGGTCACATACGGCGTGCGTGGCACATGGCGGTACCGGCTACGGGTCTGCAGCGACGAGTCGACGCGCAACGTGGTGGCATATGGTTTTGGACTCTGACGCAGCAGCATCGGCGGCAGTCGATTTCGTAGTCGCCGCGGGACGCTACGTGTACAATAATGTCTTCCACTTTTATGACAAATATAGAATACGTTTGTGGAACAATGCTTGGAAGAAAAAGGTGCGGGCCGTTCGCGGGCAAGACGACAGCGATGGCGACAGTATTGGTCTCGCGCTGGAGCTGCCGCGTTGGCACCGACATGGTTGGGACGAGCGCCAAGTAGGGGACGAGGACACGGACGATGCCAGGAATGTCGTGAACATCTACCGGCAGCGGGTAGAGTGCTGGCGGCGCGCCATTGGCCTTGGGGCTTTTAGAGCGCTTGGCCGCTTGCGCTGTTCGAATCGCCATCGCAGCGTCCTGAAGCGAGAGCACCGAGGTGCCCCCCGCCGGCTCGCCCAGCCGACAGACGACGTAGATGTCGTTGACGATCGAGGTTGTATCGACGCTCTCGATCGCACCAAAGCTACCGCGGACAAAGACAGGCTGCCCAATGGCCGCCGTCGCGTACTCGTAGCGAACGAAGCGCAGTAGCTGCATCGTGCGGCTGCGTGGGCAACAGCCCGTCAAGACAGTGCACGAGTTGTAGTCGGTGCCATAAAAACGAAACGAGAGGCCCGACTACAACGGTATCGACAATCTTGTCATCCTACTATCACCTACCTGGTCGATGGCCACCAAGAGGCTGCGTCCGCCGAGTTCGAGGCCCCGGTGAAAGACTCGATGAACCTACCAGGTACCATAGGGTTAGGACAGGGGTCGGGTTGGTGGGCCCACAGGAAACAAGTGCAAATTGCCCTCTCGGATCGCGAGAACCCGTCGCTTGGCCAGCTCGCGCCGCAAGATACTCTGAATGACCGTTGCCGCCGCTCCTTGCGCTCGCATGTCGCAACGCGTGCAGTACCTACGGCGTTGTCATCGTGCGCTCTTCGAACAAAGGCAACGTACCCGCGGTACGCGGCTTGGATACGTGTTGCAGCGTTTCCGCGTCGTTCTTGAACAAACTTGCGCTGCTGTAGCGTAAGCCCAAGTCGATGCATTTGCCGCTGCGTCAAATGACCCAAGAGTCGCCTACGGGCGTCTTCGAAGCGGACGAGGTACCCGCGAAAGACCCGCTGGATGGTCACGAGCGACTCGTACTGCTGGAGCACGCGCGCTTGGTGCTCGCGCCAGCGAAGGAGCGCGGGGATGACCATCAAGAGCTCGTTGGCGCTCGAAGGCGCCGCGAGAGGAAGGAATACCACCAGCGCCAAGATGCGCTCGGCGTGGTCGATCGACAGTCGGACATTGCTCTTGAGGTCGTGGTTGCCCGCCGCCTCCTTCATCGAGACGACGGCGCCCGTCCGGCGCCGTTGCAGCGCCAGAAGCGTCTTGCGATGTCCTATACCATGTAGTGCATCTCTCGACCTGATACAGCCGCCAAGCACGAGAAACCTTTGGCACTTGGCGGCGTGTCGGTGTCGCGACCCGCGTCGTCACTGACTTGCTTGACCAAGTAGACAATCTCGTCGTCGGCGAGGTAGATGCTATTGCAGCGGTGGCCGCCATCGGGAGCAATCACCGCATAGTGGTTGTGACGGAACACTGTGACGCCCATGCGCTCGCTGCCCATCACAAGAAACGACTTGTGCACGAGCCGACCGCGCAAGTTGAGCGGCAGTTTAAACACACAGAGGTACCGCTTCCAGTTGAGTAAAATGGTGTCGCTGAACGCGCGTCGCGCAAGATACCGTCGAATGTTATACTCGTGGACGTTGCCTGCGAGCGCTTGCTTGTACAAGGCGTCGGCGCGCCGGACGAGCCCAAAGCACTGGAGCGCGATCGCAAATGCAAGGCAAATGGTCGCGTCGCCCGGCCGCCACTGCAGCGCCGCGTAAAAGAACTTTGTTTCGCACTAGTAGACAAGATACGAGGTTCGGTACGACGAAGGATGATCCTACGTATTGGCGGTGCGCGTCACTGAGCCCGAGTGCCTTAGCCTTGTTCAAGTAAACCATAGCGACCTCGAGACTGCCTCCTTGCAGCTGCAAGACAAGACTGTACGCAAAGAGGTACAGCGGCTCGGTGGGAAAGCGCTGGAAGCCGTCCAAGCAGAGTACTTTGGCGCCGCGCAAATCAAAGAGCCCGAGGAGGCGCGCAAAGAGACACATGAGCAACGACGGGTGTGTCATCTGGGGGTACGTGCAGCCGCTGCACCGCGTCGAGATCTACATGAAGGAGAAATCAATATACTATCCAAGAATCCAAACGGGTATGCGGTATCCAAGTCGACGTACGTTGTGCAGTGCACTGGCGAGCGCGATCGCACGGGCATTTTTGGCGTTCTCAAACCGAATCGTGGCCACAATACGTCGTCCTACATCATCGGATAGACCATGGATTTGGATTGTTGATTTGGTAGATAGGTATGACGCTACCTCGATGGCCGCGGTAGACGCGCTGCAGTTCGATGACACATGTCGTGTGATACGCGTGCCGCACTCGGTGTACGATGCAACGGCCGCCGTACCCGCGGTACACCCGCTGAATCCGTGCGGCAGCCGCCACGATTCGACAGAGTTGGAGGTGCTCGACATAGTCGCTAGGCACGACTTTATAAACAAAGACTAGGATACGAACTAGTACCGAGCGAAGAGGCCTCGTATCCACGCTTGTAGGCGCTGAGCATGCAAAAACCAAAAGGTCGCCCACGCGGCTTTGGCGCGGCAACGGCCCCTGTGACCACGGTAGATGCGCTGAATCAAGAGCGCTTTTTGCTGGTTGCGCGGGCCAAAGAAGGCAAATACGAGCGTCCGGTCTCGGTGGCCGCGGTAGACTCGCTGCAGGACGATCGCGGCGTGGTGCATCTCGGCTGGCGGCCTTGCGGTGTGCGTCGACTGGAGCCGATAGAGCTCTTGGTTCATGCGCTGGAGCTTCGAGTTGAAGAGGACGAGGATGCGCTGGTCCATCGTCGAGAGCTGCGGCAGCGGCTTGGGACGAGGCTTCTTGAGCAGCCCGAGGGGTCGCCGCGTGGTTCGTTCGGACTCGGGTGACATGGCGCGGCTGGTTCGAGGCAGAAGTAGGTGCGTAGGAGCCACCGACGCCTGTCGCGGCTTTCGCTGTGGGAGTGGCGGCAGCGCTGTCACCATGTTGAATTGGTCAGTTATTCGCCGTTATAATGGGCATGATATCACTTTAGAAAAAGGTAACATTTGAATAAACAAAAATCATTCTACGAGTTAGGCTACGACGTGGGTTAGACTCGGCGAGCTGCGCGCAATCGCGTCGGCAGCTGCGGCGTCCCAATCGATCTTGCGCAGCTGCCACACGTAGAGACCACACGCTGTCATCGCTCCAGTCGTAAAGCCGATGAAGAGACCGTTGACGTTCCAGTGCAAGCCAAAGCCAAAGGCCGCTGCGAGCGAAATGCCAATAGGATAGTACGTTGCTGCGTTGACCACCGTCGCGATCACGGGCTTGGCGATGCCGCGGAAGATGCCTTGGTTGACCGCGTTGAGCGTGTCAAAGACGTGCAGCACGATGATGCATAGAATGGCCTCGGACGCCGCCCTAGTATCAATATATCAGTCATCCAGCATCGCCGAGACAGCAACGTACGCAATCACTTCGGGGTCGCTCAGAAAAAGCTTGGGGAGCTCGTGCCGCGCGAGGAGCATCGTACCGCCCGTGACGATCGAGCACGATGC
Source organism: Saprolegnia diclina VS20 (assembly GCF_000281045.1). Classification (NCBI taxonomy): domain Eukaryota; phylum Oomycota; class Saprolegniomycetes; order Saprolegniales; family Saprolegniaceae; genus Saprolegnia; species Saprolegnia diclina. Next base: position 183,492 of record NW_008246076.1, read on the forward strand.
ACTGAGACAGAGCGCCATCTTGGCGACGCGCCGGGCTTGGTCGGGCTTGTTGGCGCCCAGCAAGTTGCCAATGCGGATCGTCCCCGAGAAGGAAATGCCGAGGTAGACCATGTAGAAGAGCGTGATGAGGTTGATGAGCACCTAATCGCAGTGAAAACCACGTGACACAAGAGAATCTGTCGTACCGAGTTGGCGCCAATCATAATCTTGTGATTGGGCAGCCAACCCGCCATGAGCGTCAGAATCTCAAACGCCGTGTACTCCATCATGACCATGAGCAGGCCGGGAACACCAAACCGAAAAAACTCGCGGAGGTTCCCAACCGCGACCGCCTTGTTCCAGTGCAAGCCCCACTCGCGGTGAATCGGCCGCCACACAAAGTACGGCAGCATCAACAGAGGCAGCACCACGTAGCTCACGCAGCGTGCGATGGCCGCACCGTTGAAGCCGAGCGACGTGTGGTAGCAGAGGTAGTAGCCAAGGCCAATGTGCACACCATTGCTCAAGAGCGCGACGACTGTCATCGGGTAAACAATATCGTACGCTTGGAGGAACCGGCGCACGAGCTGGTAGACAAAGTAGAAGGGCAGACCGGCGCAGAGAATGCGAATGAAGGTGCCCGCGAGCGCCGAGAGCTCGGCGTCTTGGCCCATGGCCGTCAAGATATCCCCCGAGAACCAGTTGATGAGCACGACGGGAAGGAGAACCTACAGGTAGTAGTATGAGCGAGGTGAATGAAGGGATGACGTTACCAGAGCCATGCCGAGATGAGCGCTTTGAAAGTAGACACCAAACTGCTTGGTGTTACCAGCGCCGTGGGCTTGCGTACAGAGGGTGTCGAGGGCCGACGGAAGCCCAATGCCCACCGAGAAGGACGTGATCGTAGCAAACATACTCGCCATGGTCGCAGCGCCAACATAGTCGGTGGCAAGGGGCGAGTCGATCTGCCCGACAAGCACGATGCTAATGGTGTTATGGAGCGACTCCATAAAGAGGGCAAAGATCTAGATTGTGCCAACATGAGCCACAAGTGCATGTAGTAGGACGGTAGTACCATGGGTCCCGCCAACGACAAGAGGTGCTTGAGTTCGGCCTTCCACGAGATCGGGGGCGACTCTCGGACGACGCAGTGCGGGTCATCAACCACGCTGTGGTAGGTAGCTGTTGTGGTCATCGTGCTGGTAAATGGAAAATGAATATCTTTGTGGATTGCTCAGTCGCTTGAACTGGCGCGATTACCCTTGCATGCGCTCGGTGCATCATCGAAATGCCCGTGCTGCGGTGGCGCGTAGGGTTGCGATGGATTTGGATATGTATCCGCCTTGCATTCCTACAGTCTTCTACCAGAAGAACGTGCCAAGTGCCACGATCGATTAGACCATGCGACAAGGCGACCATAATCGGTGCCTCGATCTCATGGATGGTGTTGGCACAACCGTCCTTGCACGGTGCCTGGCCGAATCAAATGACAGCAGAGGCTGGAAGAAGCTTTGCAGAGGCTGGAGGAAGCTTTTGCAGAGGCTGGAAGAAGCTTCGCCACGAGATTACTGTACGCTTGGCTCGTTGGTATCACCCGATCCGCAGGTATCAACATTGTCCCACCAGTCGCTCGCAATTCGACGACTTGTGCCTGACAGCGTACGACCACAGTGCCACGCCGTAGAGCTTCTACGGTGGCTCGTCCAGTACTCATATACTAGTCGACTTGCGTCCGCGTCCTTGGAGGGGCCTGCATACTAGAAGAAGAGCCTCTCGGACCTGCCTAGATAGCCAGTTTGCACTTGAAGTTTCAAGTTGCGTGTTTTCAGACTGCAATCACACACTATTTCGATCCAAATCAAGATTCCAAAGTGGTCGGTTATGGGTCGCTTGCCATTTCATCGCCTTCCCGAGCCATGGTCCTCGCTTCCGTGGGCGCGTCCGTGTACGCGGTCTGGTCGGCGGTCGCGTCGCCGTGGCAGCAGCTCGCCGCCATGCATCATGTGCGCGGGCCCGCGCCTGCCCGCGTCGAGCTCGGTGTTCGGCCGTACTTTCTCGTCGAGGACATGGCCGCGTCGCCGCTCCAAGCGAAGCTGCGCGCCTGCGCCGAGGGCCCCATGGACGTACATCGGACGTCGTTTGCCATTGGCCACCGTGGCGCATGCCTCCAGTTCCCAGAGCACACGCGGGAGTCGTACCTCGCGGCCATCCGCATGGGCGCCGGCCGCGTCGAGTGCGATGTCGCGTTCACGCGCGACCACGGCCTCGTCTGTCGCCACAGCATGAGCGACCTGCACACGACGACCAACATCTTGCTCACGCCACTCGCCGCCAAGTGCCATCGCCCGTTCACGCCGTACAACCCCACGACCGGCGAGACCGCCACCGCCGAATGTCGGACGACCGACATTACGCTCGCCGAGTTCAAGACGCTCCGCGGCAAAATGGACGGCTTCAACCCAACAGCGACGACCGTCGACGAGTACGTGGCGGGGACGCCAACCTGGCGCACAGATCTGTACGCAGGGCCGACCAGCGGGACGCTCATGACGCATGCTGAGAGCATTGCGCTCTTCTCGGCCCATGGCGTGCAGATGACGCCCGAGCTCAAAGAGCCGAGCGTCTCAATGCCGTTCCACGGCTTCTCGCGCCACGACTTTGCCGACAAGATTGTCCAGGAGTACATTGACGCCAGCATTCCGCCGTCCCACGTGTTTCCTCAAGCATTCGCGTACGACGACATTGTCTACTGGCTCAGCGCGCACCCGGCATTTGGCGCCAACGCAGTCTATCTCGACGATGCCAACACCGTCGACGAGCTGCCGTCACACGACCAGCTCGTAGGCTACAAGGCGGCCGGCATCAACATTGTGGCGCCGCCCATCTGGGCACTTCTGACGACGAACGGCGAGGATGGTCGCGTCGTGCCGTCCTTGTACGCACAGCACGTCAAAGCCGCCGGTCTCCGCATCGTAGCGTGGAGCTTGGACCGCGCCGGTATCCTCGCCGAGACCCGCGGCGGGTGGTACTACCGGACCATTCAGAGTGCAATTGCGCGCGAAGGCGACATGCTCGAGACACTCCATGTGCTTACGCAGGACGTGGGCATCGAGTCAATCTTTGCCGACTGGGTCGCGACCCCCGTCTTTTACGCCAACTGCGTCGGTCGAGCCTAACCGCCTCATGCATCTTGCATCTACGTACGAAGTTGTTGTCGACACTCATATGCCGCTGGTTGTGGTTTGGTGGTGCGACATGTCGAGTTGACGGGCTACGCTAATCGGTGAGGAAGCCAGGACGTGCAGCCCAAAAGCCGTCTTTGACCACGTCTTCGTGAAGAACGACGAGCGTCTTGTCTTGGCGCAGCACCAACGAGCCTCGCTTGTAGATCGACTCGACGTCGTTGTAGTTGAGCTGGAAGCGAGAGAAGAGTAGCTCTTGCTTGTCTTTGGCGAGCGTCTTGCACAGCGTCGCTTCCGCTGCTTGCTTGGTCTCGCCTGCGCATCGCGTGAGCGACGACGATCACAATAGCAACTCAAGACTCACCGCTCTGCACCAGCAGCCAAAAGCACGTGTTGTACATGTTGTTGATGTGGCAGTCCACTTGACGCCACGCGAGATAGTCGCGCAAGTTCTAGCACCATATCGACTATAGTTCTTTTTGGATATCCTAGTAAGAAATGTACCTTGGAGGACGGGTAGCAGACGACGCGCGAGTCAAACGCCGGCGGGTACTGCAGCGGCACGTCGCCAAAGAAGGCCGACCAGTAGTAGACAAAGGACGACGTAAAGAGCGAGACAAACGTCGATGCGAGCTTGGTCGACCGGCGGCTGTACAAGCTGCTGCTCTTCTACTCAGGCGTGTGAGCGACGCACGCGACCAGGCAGTCTACCGCAAGCACAAAGCTGTACTCGTCGCTCTGGCCGTACGCGACGACAATGTCGCCAAACTCGTGGCACACGCAGGTTGCTGCCTACGCGACGTGGTCATTCGCGTGCTATGTAGACCAAGCGAACCTTGTTCATGAGGTGCAGGCCACGGAGGTCGTTGGGCTTGGCATAGCCGTGGGCGTCCGTAAACCTACAGACACCACGATAGACAATGTGTGCATGCATCGACTGAATAGACCACTTCTTACTTGTGGAAGCCTTTGCCATCGACGCGCACGACGATCCACGTGTTGCGCAGGACTGGGTCCGGCAGCTCAAACTGGCGCACGTACTCGTAGCGCGAGTTGGCCATTTGATCAAATGGCCTTTCTGTCCGGATATCAAATGGGCATCCGGATTTAAATCCGGATACACTGCGTGCTCCGGATAATGCACGTCAACAAGCAAACTGCCGCCACCCAGAACGCGACCACTCGACGCGACCACTCGAGTTGAGCTCAAATAGATAGTGGTACATTGGCGTGTGGTAGTGGACACTATATGAGTTGCTCGTCAAACCCGAGCACTGCCACGCCCGGTGGCATCGACCAACGCGCCTTGTGCTTGCTGCAGTAGCTACCACAAGGGCCGTCGAAGGCGTCGCCACCGGATTGGCGCGCGATACGAGCTCTCTTGCGGCGGGTTTCGTGGGTTAGCTTCCAGCACGCGTTGCTTCCACGTCGTCAGAATGTGCTGGAGATACGCCGCGACGTCCCGGCGGAGAATGCGCGGCACGAGCCAGTTGGACGGGCGGAGCCTTCGTCGCGCAGGTCCTGTAAGAACGTAGCCGTCGACGGGTTCTCGGTCAGAAACTGGACAAAGCGCGGGTCGAGGTACGTCGGTGTCTCGCTCGCATTGAATGTGGCGATAAAGGTCTCGAGCCAGAGCGTCGCCATGACGCGGTTCGGGCGGTCCACGACGCTGTACGCCAGCGTCGCAAGGTACAAGAGGTCGTCGACGCCGTCGCCCGACGCGCAGAAAGACCAGAGCCGCGCAAACCCGGCAGTGTCCTGATGGCGGATCGTCTGGGGAAACGCATCACGCACACGTCCGACGCCATGGCCGAGGAGGAAGCGCACAAACCAAATGTTGGCGACACCGCCGCACGGCAGACTCGAGGGCGATCGCAGTAAAAGATGCCGGGTTCGTGGCATATAAGTAGCGCATGACGTCCGGAAGGTACGCGCAGTCGACAATGTCTTCGGCGGTCGAGGGATACAACTGGCTTGAGTACTGACGCAAGGTCGCCACGACGTCTCGGCTGCCGCGCAAGGCGGCGGCATGCACGAGCCACTGCATGGCCATCGGCGAGCTGGCTTTGGCGACGACAGACTCGGCCTTGGCCCAGAGTTGACTGTAGCCGCACGCGGCGGTGGCCCATGCGCCGTCGAGCACGACAGCGCGGTGGCAGAGGTAGGATACAATGAACGGCGACCGCTTGTGGGCGCAGATGCGCGCTTGAACGTGTCCGGGGAGGACGCGGCTCCATGTCGACTTTTGGCAAATTTCGAGGTAGTCGTGGATCTCCAGATGGCCGTGCACCATGGCCATGTGCATAGGCCCAAGCGTGTTGGTCGGCGGCAGCGGCGGCGAGTCGTGCGTGCAGAGGCGCACGTAAGAGAGGTCGTAGATGCTTGCAGAGGGTTGACCAGGCGAGGCAAAGACAGCACACAGACGTTGCAGCGCAAATAGCGTGCGGGCAGGTGGAAAGCCCGAGTGTACGAATCTGAAGTGAGGCCCGAGGGCTTTCCCAGTCGTCACTTGAAAACCACCTTCCCTTGTATAATTACATTTATCAAGATACAACCAGTCGTTGAAGATTCGACCTGCCCCGGTGTACCGGTGCAGTCTCATACACGACAATGCTCGCCGCAGGCGGCCGCCAGGAGGCACTGGAAGCCGTCGCCGCGCGCCGTCAAGATGGACCCGAACAACGGATACTCGGCGAGAAGCCACTGGAGCGCTTTGCCGTCGCCGTGCGTCGCAGCGGTCGCGAGCGCGCGCACCGAGCAGCGCCGTTTCGAGCAAAGGTGCTGGCTCTGGAGCATGTCGCGGCCGCGTGCGACGCTCATAAACTTGGCCGCCTCGGTTGCGTGAGTATTACAGCGCCACGCCCATGTGCCCGTTGGCCGCGGCGAGGACCATGCCGGAGCGGGAGCAGCCCTCGCTGCGATGCGCGTGCACGAAGCGGACGACGTCCAGAAACCCGTTCATGGCCGCGCGATCCATTGCTAAAAAGGTGCACGCATGCCCATCGTCGTGCAGCTGCTGCGCAAATGCGAGGAGGCCCATCGTGGAGCCGGCTCGGGTAGATGGTCACCTCGTAGCCTTGCGGCTTGGTCGTCGTGTGCTCACGGACATGACGCCGGAAGTCCTCCATGTACGCGCGGACGTCCAAGAAGAGACCGTCTTGGTACTCGGCCATGAGAGCCGCCGCCGGCAGCGACGGGCAGAAGACGTCGGCGAAGCTCGTCATGCTGACCGCGGCTGTCGAACCTCCTGGAATGCATTTTCGTATCTATTAAAAAACAGAGGTGCCGGATACCATACATTATCTGGCGTATCGGTGTATCCGGAATCCGGATTATGGCAAACATTCAAAATTATCAAGCGGCGGTGCGGTTTTCTATCAAGTGCCAAGGGCTGTCCTAAGGTATACATCACTTTTCAATTACCTGGCATCACCCGCTTCGTCATGGCCGCACCCTACGCCATCGGCGCTGCTTTTGTTGCAGTCTTTACCGTCTCCAGCTTCCATACGGCATTGGCCCAGTCGACGTCAAACGAAGGCCAGGACGGGATAGATCCCAGTGGCTTCCATCCGTGGACCATGTACGATGAGCTCACGGCCCCGTACCGAGACAAGCAGCGAGCCAGCGCGTCTGAAGGTAGTCGCAAACCCGCCGGGCACACGAAACCCGCCGAGCACATGGGCCCTGTCGCTGCGACCCTCGACTTGCTGGCGGACTGCTTGGAGGTGTATTTGACCGAGATTGACGGTCCGACGCGCCCGCCGCAGTTTGTGCGTGCGTCACTCGTCATTTTGGACTACTGCATCGACGTATTTCCACCAAGCGATGCGGCGATCGTCGGGCGACTGACGACGACCTTACTGGACGCGAGCGACGCCCACGAACGAGCGTTCCGGTGCATTGTGCAGTGGTGCGACGAGACGTGTGCGTTTCTACAAGGATTTCTCGACTTGCGCGAGTCCCACAAGCCTAATGACGGCCAAGTGCTCGTCTCGGCCGTCTTTACAGAGGGACGCACGATCCTCACGGATGCTGTCGCGTCGATCGCGACCACCGGTAGCTTGCTCACGGCAGCGCGCCGAGATCTCAACCGTCTTCTGCCAGCTTCAGTAGCGTCGTCAGGTGTACAGCGACTCGAGTGCTTGGAGCCAACGGACGCTGAAGACTATGAAGTGATCAACAACGAGGAGGGGCCCCAATATCACCTGCGCTGCCTCGACAAACGAATGGAGGACGTCATCGAGCTACTGAAAATGGGTATGTCGACCTTGGCGTCGAAGAAGGTCCACCAGGAGCTCGATATGCAGCAACTCTACCCAGCGTCGTGGGAGCAAATGGACGAGCGGTTTCTGACATCGATGGAGGCATCCATGCACCGCCTCTTGGCCACCTGCAAGAAGTGCCGCGACGGATCCCTTAGCGCCACCACGCACTCGGTTCAGGTTGTACCAGACTATTTCGATTAACAATAATGTGCTTCAATATCCGCCGTGAATATAGTACCGATACTGGTTTGTCCCATAGTATAATTTGTAAAACAACCATTTTCTATTACTCTACCAAGACCGAGCTACTTGGGAGCAACAACCATGTCCGCCATGCCAGAGGTGGGCGAGGCGGGTTAGCTTTTGACTGATACTACAAATTCGTGGATGGCTCGAGCTCGCTTGCTCTGCGCCTGGTACCGATTTTCATATCTTGGGCTTATGGAACGGTTGGCCTCGCGCGGGCTGCCTCTTCCACTTCGTGGAAACAGCCTTCCCATTGTACATTTTGTAAAACAACCATTTTCGACATTGTCAATAATGATATATTCCCGCTGGCATTTACATACATTTGTACATCTTGGCGCCACGCTCGTCGATTCATGTTGCAGAGCATGTCTCTTGAGAGGCTTCCATTCCTATCCATTTATCAAGTGCGAAAGTATCAAATCGGTTCCAGCTGGTTCCAGCGCAGAGTATCAACTGTAGTATCAAGTGCACGTTGTGGTCCTATGGTGGCTGGAAGGAGCGAGCACTAGCATTTTTTCTCGTAACGCGACGACCCGCAAATAATATGCAGTTGCCACACGCCGAGCGGCTCAACGCTACCGTGTGCAAAATCCTGGACACACACACGAGCGCGGCGACGACGGATGCCGTCTGCTTTACTGGCGCTGACGTGTACCTCGACGCCCGCGCAGACGCTGCCCACAGCTTGCACGGTGTCGACCAGATCCTCGATCTCTTGGGCGTCGGCATGGAGCTGGGTCACGCCGCGACGTGCAACGACACCATGCTGAAGGTCCCCGGGCCCCAAGTGCTGTCCGAGTTTGCGTCCACCGCGCAGACTCCGCGGCTCGGCGACCTTCGAAAGAGCGCCGACCTTCAAAAGAGCATCCACGAGGGTCGCCAGAGCCAGTTCAAGGCCCGTCTAGCCATGCACCACTTGTACCACGTGTCAAAGTCGTTCACGAGGGCGCTTCTCGACGCGAGCGACTCCGACGTCGCTTCCCGCATGCTCGCCGCTCTCGTCACTCATGCGTTGGACGCTTACCGAGACCTCCTCGCTGCTCTGCGAGCCGCCATCGCGCAGTGGTCGATGGCGCACTGGCAGCTACAGCCTTTTCTCATTCTCGGTGCTGCACCGTGTCAGGACACGGTGACGGCGCTCGACGTCGGCATCCAGGCTGAGCTCGCTCGCCTACAGATGAGCGAGACCGGCGTCGCAGATCTTGTGCATCGCTTGCGCTCGCACGCCGTGCCCTCGGGTCTGCACTACTTGACGCAGAGCGATATGGCCCTGCGCTTTGGTGCAGCCGCTCAAGCTGCAAGCGCTACGTCAATGGATCAAAGTGGCGACGTCACCTCCGAGCTTCGGGGGGACGATTTGCTCGAAGACGGTGCGACACCGGCAGACACGGTCAGTGAAATGAGTGGTACGCATGAGACCGTTGTTGTGGGCCACCTCGAGGTACAACCGTTGCTGACGATCGGCAACGACGAAGCGACGAGCGACTGCGAAGAGCCATCGCCTGCGAGCAGTGTCACGGTGACTGTCGTGACCGAGACGACGCTTAGTGAGGACGCGAGCGAGCGCAAAGCGTCGGCAGGCATGCTCGCAAACGACTACGACGTCAGCGAGCCGGCGCCATTGCCCGCCTCATTGCGCGAGACGCACGAAGATTTCGAAACCAGAAACGAGCCGGGTGCTACTGCGGGCGAGAGCAATAACCAAGTGTCGGCCATGGAGCAGTCACCAGGAACGGTTGATGTCGCCTACGACTCAAGTGCGGCGTCGAACAAGAGCCTCACTAGCACGGCGCCCGAGTATGTGGAGTTCGATGACGATCTCGAGTACGAGATCATCACGGACGAAGAATACTTCTTCGAGGCGACCCCCCCGATGGCCTTGGACGCGCCGCATTGGCTCAACATCCACTACTGTTAGTTAATCTCACTGTAAAATAAGCCACAAAATACTAGAAACCTTCGCATTCTTTAAACAAGACATGTGGATCGTCCGTGGTGTACACGGACCGCGCCTCGGAACGGACACGTGGCAGCAGCAGGAGCCGTGTGACGACGACGACCGCTGTGGTTATCACACACATAGCAACTCGGCACGACCAAGCCTTGTCCTCATTACGCTTCCGAAGCATGCAGTTGCATGTACGATACCCATCGTGTCGGGTGCCACCACACCTCTAGCTGTGCAAAAGAATAGAACTGTACACAATTACAAGATACTCGTCGATATAATGTTTACAAAACTATTAATCGGCCTTGAGGACGGCCGTCACCGTGGCGTGGGCGTCCTTGGTGTAGACGCGGAGGCCAAGCACAACGGCGCCGCTGAGCGCATCGCCCTCGATGGGCTCGTCAGCGGCCTCTTCTTCCTCTTCGTCTTCCTCTTCCTGGGCCTCTTCATCGTTGTCGTCGCCGTTGTCGTCTTCGTCGTCGTTGGGCGTCTCTTCGTCCTCCGGCTCCTCGGCTTGCGCCTCGAGCTCCAACAGTTTTTCCTTCCGTGCGCGGTTGGCCGCGAGCTCGAACTCGGTCGACTGCGTCTCCTTGGCCTTGTCGAGAATGTCGTACTCGCCATGGAGGTTGACAGCCTGGACGCGGCTCGCGTTGAAGTTCTTGCAGATCTGAAGCAGCTTGTCCGGACGGGCGTTGCCGACGTCCGAGATGACGTCTTCAGCGCCTTGCTGGCCACGGCCACGGCGCACAACCATGACGTCGACGTCGTAGACACCGGCTTCGAGCGACTTGAACTCCAAGCTGATGCTGCGGTTGTAGCAGTTTTGCACGAAATGACCGACAAACGACCGGCTCTCGTCGTCGCTGCGGCGGTAGACGGCGAGGCGCAAGCCAAAGTCGTACGGACCTTCGAGGCCGTGGAAGTAGCGCTCGTCGGCCTTCGCAAGCACGACATTGGCCGGCCCGTCGGTCGAGAGCGAGAACTGGAAGAGACCTTGGTCCCACGCGGCCGGCCACGCCGACCGGTACTCGATCCACTCTTGGTTGACAAACCAGTTGGCGTCGTAGAGGCGCGTCTGCTCGATCTCGGTAAACTCTTCGATGAAGTCTTCGTACTGCATCCAGAACGCGCCGTCGTCACCAAACTTGTGGTCGAGCGCGGCCATCCACTCGGGCGTCCACTCCTTCGAGCCGTCCGACCAGCGGCCGTTCCACTCGTGCTGGCCCCACGGGTTGCGGATCATGAGGAAGCGCGTACCCTGGACTTCAACGGCCTTGAGGATCGAGTACGCGTGCAGATGCACCAGACCGTTGTCGGAGCGCGACTCCAAGCCCGAGTACTTCTTGATGACTGCCGCCGAGAAGAGCGTGTCGACGTTCGTGCGGGAGAATTCTTCGACCCAAAACCGGTCGTAGTCCAAGATGTCGGTCGTCAAAATCGTCGTGGTGACACCGCCCGTGAGGTCCTCGATGCCCTCGCCCGTCATACCGCCTTCAACCGACTTGTAGTCGCCATGGAGCTTGGTGTACGCCTTCTCCAACAGCGGCAGCCACGTCTCCCGCGCCGACGACGACTTGCCAAAGAAGAGGGCTTGCGACCCCGTGCGCAGTAGCTCCTTGTACTTGGCCTTGTCGCTAATGACGTACGACTCGTACGCGTGATCAAAGTCGGTGTGGGTGACGTAGAGCTGGTCGTCGATGATGACATGCTGCCACTCACCGTCCTTGAAGAAGATGAAGCCGTAGACACCGACCTTCTCGTCGCGGGCAACACAAATGTTCTCAATGACACGCGGCACCCAGCACACGGACGCAAGCGCCGCAAGGAACCAGCAGTTGCCGGTCGTGCCCTGCTGAATGTCACCAGCGTCAAAGCCATCGTCGCAGAAGATCGGGTCCTTGAAGATCTGGCGCACACGGAGGGCACCACCGGGCGTCGTCGAGTCCCAGAGGTCGGTGAGCGAGCTGAGGCAGTCGTACTCATTGCCAGCAATGTCAAACTCAATGTCGCGGAAGACGCGGTTGTTGGCACGGCACTCGGCCGCGATCTCGGCGACCTCTTCCTTGCAGCGCGCAATGGCGGTCGCAAGGCTCTCGGTCGCGAGCAACGACGGCTTGGTGACCGACGTCGCCTTGGCGCGGCTCTTGGTCTTGGCAGGCATGGCAAAAGAGTGTTGTCTCGGACGAGGCAAAAGGAAAAGTGAACATCGTCGCGCGTGGTGCCAGGTAGAAAGCGCACCAAAGTCTTTAAATGGGTGCTCTATTTGGTTTGGTCGCGGACGTCGCACCTAAACGAGTGCAGCAGCTGGCAGGTTGGCTCGAGCACGCAGCAAGCACAACGAGATGCAACCCCACACATTGCGTCATCTTTGCTCTATCAAAGCGCCCACGATGGGAGCACGGGGCGTCGGTCCGGAATTGCCATAGCTTGAAAAGTGCAGCCTTGGAGCTCCACACGACCGCCAGTGCTATGTAGAGGAGACTGCCGCTCCTAATGCAACTTTATCACCGTTGGTCCGTGGAGGTGGCGCGCGAGAGGGCGCAGTGCCAAGCGACGGGTACCATGTAGCCATTTGCTTCGCTTGGGAGACGCGGTGCCTCTGCGCTGCAACGACGATCTGCACAGCAGCCAGATCGTACGACAATCCTTTGCTATGCGTCGTCCAACGCCGACTCGCCACAAACAAACGATCGCACCCACGTGCTGATGCAGTGCAGCAGTGCAACGTCATGTACCATCATTCTGTGTTTGCATGAATGATGGTGTTGAGAGGCGCCACCGACGGAGGAACGCGCGGCGAGGTGGCGCATCGGAGGCGCCAGAGTTTGTTGCCATAAGCTAGCGACTGGACGTAGCAGAGTTGGGCGTCGTCGTCACAAGGGCACCATGGCATTCCAGCGCGTCGCCTTTGCCAGTCCATCGGTCGCTCAACGTTAAACCGTGTTCGACATCAAACAAGAGCATATCTCTTTTTCCATACACAATGCTAGAATGCTAGTTTAAACGGCTTTGGACAAGAGGCGGAGGCCGACAACGACGGACCCTTCGAGGCTGCCATCATCGTCCGTGCTGCCTGTCGCGCGCGCACGCTCGTACGCGGTGTGCTGCGTTGCCGCCGCCATTGCGAGCACGTTGACGTCGCTCTTGGCGCGGGCGCGGCTCGCATCGACAGCTTCACAGCGCTGTCGGAGCTTCTCGGGACGCGACGCCCCAATCTCGGCAACGACGTCCGCGATCGACGCACGCCCCGAGGCGGTGCGGACAACCATCACATCGAGCTCGTACAGACCCGGGCGGAGCACGACTTGGAGGCTTGCGCTGCGATGGAAGGCGTTTTGCGTATACTGGCCGACCAAAACTCGCTTTTTGGTCTTGGCGTCCGGGCTGCGGTACACGGCGCAGCGCAGGCCAAACGTATAGCTCCCTTCGAGACCGATGCAGCGGCGCGTGTCGGCTTGCTGGAGCACCAACGTGACCCGCGAGAGCACGTCCGGGCCGTCAAAGGTAAACACCGACGGCTGCCACGCAGCGGGCCACCCGGCGCGCAGGACCACCCACGGACTTGGGTGCACGGCGAGGGACGTGGCCGCATCATCGATCCACGTCCGTTCGAGATGGGTAAACTCGTCCAAAAAGTCCGTCCACGCCATCCAGAAGCAGCCGTCGTCGCCGCCGCTGTGGCCCAGCGCGTCAATCATCTCAGTGGTCCAGAGCTCCGAGCTATCGGACCAGTCGCCGGTCCATTCATGGCCTTTCTGCGGATTGCGCAGCTGGACAAGTCGGTGGCCGCCGACCTCGACCGCGCGCAGCACTGCGTATGGATGCAAGTGCAGCAAGCCATTGCTCGAGGCCATCTCGGGGTACGAGTGCTTGGTCTCGATTGACGCGGCAAAGAGCGCGTCGACGTGGAGATGACCAACGAGATCGCATTGCCACAGCGCGTCATGGTCCGCCACGTCTTTCAAAAACGTGCGCGTCGTGATGCCGCCCGTGAGATCTTCGAGCGCTTCGCCCGTCAGTCCGACTTCGATCGACTTGTAGTCGCCATGCAGCTTGGCATACGCCTTCTCCAGCAGCGGCAGCCACGTTTCGTTGGGCGACGCTGCTTTGGCAAAGCTGAGACTCGACGAGCCGGACCGAAGCGTCGCGTTGAAAGTCTCCTTGGTCATGGCGATTCCGCCAAGGTAGGCGTGGTCAAAGTCCGTCTCGGTCACGAAAAGCTGGTCATCAATCAGCACGGGGACCCACTCGCCGTCCTTGAAGAAGATAAAGCCATAGACACCCACCGTCTCGTCGCGGGCGACACACACCCGCGCGAGAAGGCCCGGCATCGCACACGCGGACGCGACAGCCGCCAAGAACCACGACGCGTAGCCGTCTTGGATGTCGCTGGCGTCGTAGCCATTGTCGCAAAAGACGGGCGACGTAAAGATATTGCGGACGCGAAGGCTGCCGCCCGGCGTCACGCGGTCCCACGCCTCGGCGAGCGAGCTGAGGCAGTCGTCCTCGCTGCCGCTCACGTCGAACGCGGCGTCGCGGAAGTGGCGGTTGGCAGCGTAGCACTCGGCGGCGATGGCCGCGACTTGGGCCTTGCACGACGCAATCGCAGCGTCGAGATTCCACTCGCGCGCGCGGGGCTTGAAGAACGACGGTTTGGAGCGCGCGTTGAGCGGCGTGGGCACGATGGCCACGCCGCGCGTGACCTGCGGCGACGGCCCGCGGGCGTACGGCTTGGCCGCGTCGTCAAAGGTAGCGTCGGCCTCGAGCTTCCCGGCGCAGCAGCACGCAAAGGACATGGTGGTGGTAGCGGTTGGATGCTGGAATAGTAGAAAGGGCAACCACGGATGTTCGAAGATCACCGCTCACAATCGGCCACCGCGCTAGAAACAGGCACCCATATGAAAAAGGCGCACCTACTGTATTCACTTAAGTACGTATCAGCACGTTCACAATCCCCCGGCATCGACCCCTCGGCGCCGATGGACGGCCAACACCTTGCGAGTATGGTGTGTGTCTTGCTTGGGTTTGGGTGCAGGTATACTACCTAGCAAGCCCCCAAGCGTTAATATTGCATTGCGAGACAGGCTGGGCATTCCTTCCTTTTACGATACCATTTACTGTAGTTCAGCGCAATCATCGCATACGTTTGACTTTGCTTGCTACCAAAGCTTATCGCTGGCGACCAAAGACAGCGACACCGCCCATGCTAGAAGAAGCGTATTTACATGGGGTGCAGCAAGCCTGAGGTGCTCGACGCCAGTGCAGTGCGTGTGATTGTGCGTCGATTTGCTGCATGTGGTGCAGAATGACCAGGTGGCTGAGTTGTCGGTGTGCATCGAATTTCAATGGCCAAGATACCTCACAATCGTCATTGATTGGCTGTTTCTGAGTGTGAAATGTTCTTATTGTCCAATCAAAGGCCCGTGACGCTAAGATTCGGAGCTGCCGCTCGAACAAAACGCGCTCACTTTGCTTTTTGCACCATGGCCCCAACCAAGACCTCCAAGACCAAGCCGCACGGACGCACGCGCCTCGCTAGCGACGCGGCGCCGCCCAAGCCGTCGCTCATCAGCACCGAGAGCCTTGCGACCGCCGTTGCGCGCTGCAAGGAAGAGGTCGCCGAGATCGTCGCCGAGTGCAAGGCCAACAACCGCGTCTTCCGCGACATTGAGTTTGACATTGCCGGCAACGAGTACGACTGCCTCAGCTCGCTCACCGACCTCTGGGACTCGACGACGCCCGGTGGTGCACTCCGTGTGCGCCAGATCTTCAAGGACCCGATCTTCTGCGACGACGGCTTTGATGCGAGCGATATTCAGCAGGGCACGACCGGCAACTGCTGGTTCCTTGCGGCGCTCGCGTCCGTCTGCTCCGTACCCCGGGTCATTGAGAACATTTGTGTCGCCCGCGACGAGAAGGTCGGCGTCTACGGCTTCATCTTCTTCAAGGACGGTGAGTGGCAGCATGTCATCATCGACGACCAGCTCTACGTGACCCACACCGACTTTGATCACGCGTACGAGTCGTACATTATCAGCGACAAGGCCAAGTACAAGGAGCTACTGCGCACGGGGTCGCAAGCCCTCTTCTTTGGCAAGTCGTCGTCGGCGCGGGAGACGTGGCTGCCGCTGTTGGAGAAGGCGTACACCAAGCTCCATGGCGACTACAAGTCGGTCGAAGGCGGCTTCACCGGCGAAGGCATCGAAGACCTCACGGGCGGTGTTTCGACCAAGGTGCTCATGACCGACATCTTGGACTACGACCGGTTTTGGGTCGACGAGTTCTCCCGCACGAACGTCGACACGCTCTTCTCAGCGTACATTATCAAGAAGAACTCGGGCTTGGAGTCGCGCTCCGACAACGGTCTGGTGCATCTGCACGCGTACTCGATCCTCAAGGCCGTCGAAGTCAAGAGTACGCGCTTCCTCATGATCCGCAACCCGTGGGGCCAGCACGAGTGGAACGGCCGCTGGTCGGACGGCTCGAAGGAGTGGACGCCCGAGTGGATGGCCGCGCTCGACCACAAGTTTGGTGACGACGGCTGCTTCTGGATGCAGTACGAGGACTTTATCGAAGAGTTCACCGAAGTCGACCGCACCCGCCTCTATGACGCCAACTGGTTTGTCAACCAAGAGTGGATCGAGTACCGGTCGGCGTGGCCGGCGACGTGGGATCAGCGCGTCTTCCAGTTCTCGCTCTCGACCGACGGGCCGGCCAACATTGTGCTCGCGAAAGCCGACGAGCGCTACTTCCACGGCCTTGAAGGCCCGTTCGAGTACGGTCTCCGTATGGAAGTCCACAAGGTCCTCAGTGGTGACGAGCGGTCGTTTGTGGGACGGTTTGTCCGCAACTACTATGGCCGCAGCATTAGCTTGGAGTTCCCGCACCTTGCGGCTGGCACGTACGACGTGGACCTGATGATTGTGCGCACGTCGACCGGGAATGACTCGGTGCAGGACGTCGTCTCGGACGTTGGCGCGGCCCGGCCGGACAAGCTGCTTCAGATCTGCCAGAACTTTAACGTCAGCCGCGCCAAGGCCGTCAACCTCAACGGCACGTTCGACTTGCTCGAGTTTGCGAGCGGCACGCAGACGACCGCGTACGAGCAGCAGGTTGCGCACGTGGCCAAGGTCAAGGCCAAGATGCAGGCCAAGATGCAAGCTGCCGCCGAGAAGGCCGAGAACGACGACGGTGAAGAGGACGAGGAAGAGGAAGAAGACGACGATGACGATGACGAGGACGATGGCGAAGACAAGTTGTCCGGTGCGGTCGTCATTGGTCTGCGCATCTACACCAAGGACGCGCGCGCAACGGTCGTTGCGTTTCTCGAAAACGAAGTGGAGGACGAGGAAGAAGCGGAAGAGTAAGATTGGGGTTGTTGTCTCGGAAATCACACCCTTGTGTATAATTTGTTGTCGCGTTGCTCGTGTACCCAGAGTCTCCCATGTTGTCGCCTCCTCCTCCTCATGGCCTCTTGCAGTCCCCGCTCGATTGGTGTACAATCCGTGTGGAAGGTATGTCGCAAGTCGTTTGACTTGCGACTGTGGTTAGGGTCCATAATGTCTTTCAAAGATGAACAGTGTCCAAACGCGTCATCTCTCTCGCCTCCCATCAACAACGCCCACAACAGCATGATCTATGCGTGCCCCGCCAATGGTTCGGTGGCCACGAAGCGACGCTATTCCGAGTGGAAGCGACGTACGTTCATCCTAATCCTAAACCGCACCGAGCATGCGGGGTATGGTACTGTGCTTGGTGCGCCAGATCCGTGCGATGCTCATGTCATGGCGGCCAGTATTGAAGACAGCATTTTTCGCGGCAGTCGAGTCGACACTATGGCACACACTGCGTCCTATCAAGGGCTCGTCGTACGTTCCCTTGCTGCGGAATGAACGGAAGGTTTCAGCGTGACAGCTCTCCTCGCCGTGAGCAGCCCAGGATACATGTTGGGTCATTACGCACTTAGGGTAGCAAGAAGGCCGAGCGGACACCGGGGGCAGGCGCTTCGCCACTCATGTTGGCCGACTTGAAGGAGCAGTGGCCGCCCATCCACGGGATCCACGAAAAGGCGCTGCACGAAGCTCGGCGCGCGCAAAGATCGCAGCACGCTTCCGGATACGTCGACGGCGCGCTGCCAATGTCGGCACCGGGGGAAATATCAATATCGTCTTTGATG
This sequence comes from Saprolegnia diclina VS20, assembly GCF_000281045.1. NCBI lineage: Eukaryota > Oomycota > Saprolegniomycetes > Saprolegniales > Saprolegniaceae > Saprolegnia > Saprolegnia diclina. The sequence goes on from NW_008246076.1 coordinate 201,291, forward strand.
GCCGAGCAGCGTGTGGCGCTGACAAGCCCCGAGAACGCGTACAAGTGCGGCGTCGCCTTGCCTTTCTCGGTTTTGAGCCAGCAGCGTTCCGACTCGCGCGTCCATACGAAGGCCTTGCAGCCCGGTACGAGCGTACACCACGTGCAGCAGTAGAACGGGCTCATCTCCGCGACGTCCATGAGGTCAAAGCCCGCATAGTCGAGGCCGGTTTCATACAAGCAGGTCGGCGGCGCAGCCAACATAAGTTGCGCGAGCACAAGCGGCAGCAGCAGCGTCAAAGTCTTCATATTTGCTGTCGTCAATTGAAAAATGGTCGGAGAACCGACAGCCCTCGACAGGCGCTTGCAGAGACGCGTCCGACGAGACCATATACGTGGCACTCTGTCGTGCCGCCCAGTCGTGTTGCAAACACTGTTTTAAACACTGTTGGTTTTCACTGATTGCATGGTTCATCTCAGCATCGGCCTGGCCAGCTGAGAGTTGGCGCAGGGGACGCCATACCGGGTGCAGTACCATGACATGACAGAGAGTGGTGAGTGACGCTGCGCGCGACGACGCAGTGTCTCGACACGGGGTAAAAGAGAGAGCAGTGGTCTTAGTGGCGAGGGGTAGGGACTAGTGAAATTATGCATTGTTTGTTTGAGAAAGTGAGGTTGAGGATATGAAAAGGGGAATGATTTGTGAATGAATAGTTTGAGAAGAGGTCACTTCACTACGTCGCGACTCTCTGGTGGAGGCAAAGCGTGAAGCATCAACGTGGCGGATCCGACATCAACGCGGGGGAGTGAGCGACGAAAGGAACAGCACCTGCGCCCAATAAACAGGAATCTACCGTCTGGGCAAGAGGGGTCGATCAAGTGCCTTCCTTGAGCTCTTCTTGGATGATTTGATCATGGCTGTGACGGGAGCCATAAACATCTGATATAGTTTGTGGTGTCCACGAATCCAGAAGGTTCTATTGGTCGAGACAGTGTGCTCGTGGGACGAGGCGGGTGCCTGCAAAACCTCTTTCAGCTTCCAACCGTGTTCTCTGGTAGACGAGCCTTATCTCGTCGATGACCGAGTGATGGTTCTACGCCCTTGTCGCTGTTGTTCTAGTATGATCCGACGGCGTCGACAAGCTCGCAGCTCCTTCGGTGAGAGTCCGGTAGTCTTCATCACCGATCGGTTCATCGGACGATGCGAAACATGACAGCTCCTACAATTTCATTTTGCTCGTACTACTACAATGGGCAACACGACCTCATCCACGACAACGTCCAAGCACCACCATGCGATCAACATGACAGTCGCCAAAGCCGCTGCGAACGCGCCGAAGGCCAAGCCCGTGACCGAGGCAACGTCGCTGCAACCGAAAGCCGAGCAGCGTCTGCCGCAGCCGTCGACCAATGCCTTCTTACATTACAAGTAGATGTTTCGACAACTATGTTCTAACCGATATGTCCTTCAACCAATCGCCAATTTATAAACAATTTATTGGGTTCTCTTGCACCTATTTTGTCGATGGCGTGTCGCCTCGGCAATATGTTCCAACGACTGCGTTGCGAAGTGTCCCTTATTGCAGAAAGAAATCGAATTCATAAAAGAATACACTCGAAACATATATATCTAGTAAATTTAGATGCATATACACACAACCTTGTCCTCTACTTGATGGTCAAGTTGGCGTTATTGGCCACTTTGGCGTGGATCGAGATGCTCTGAATGTCCGAGAGCGCACCATCCAGCAAGTGAATGTTGGCCTCGCCATCTTGCACAACAAGGTAATACGTGGCGTTGCGCGGGTCATCCTTCCCGGTCTTGAAGCCTGCAAGAAGCGCGGCGGCGGCGGCCTCACTCATGGCGCCACTGCGCGAGTTGGTCGTCGCTGAACTCGCGGTCGACGGCGCCGACTTGGTCTGCACTTGAATCATTGTCTGCTTCTTCGCGCGCAGTTTCTTTTCTGGCAGCCCAAAGCACGTCAAATGCGTCGAGAAGAACCATTGGAGCGTGCAGAGGCGGCGCGCCGAGAGCGTCATTGTCGGGTCGGCAACAATCGAGTCGTCTTCGTGCACATCGCTGAAGAAATCGCACAGAATCGAGCTGCTGTTGTAGATTGCTTGGCGTGCCAACGTGTGTTTCTTGAGCAGCAGCCAGCGCTTTCGGTTGAGTCCATGGTCGAGCGCCGTGACGACCACGAGGTTGAGAAAGAGGCCGATCGCAATCGACGACACACAGCGCACGTAAAAGCTGTCAAACATGTCGACGCGGATGCCGTCGAGCGACTCGGCGCTGCCTTGCAAGTCGATAAAGGTGCTGTTGCTGTACTCGATAAACTGCGGAATGTACACTAGGACAATTGCGCTCATGTAGACACAAACGACACTCGACCAGTTGAGCCATTCCACGACTTTGGAGTGGCCCGTGAACGCCACCGTGCCAAGCAAATTCCACAAAATCTTGAGCACTTTGAGGACCGCGCAGTTGAGCCAGAGAAAGCGCGTACTCAAAAAGAACATTTGAATCGTGGGCGCAAATTGCGGCGAGAGATTGTTGTACACGTTGACGTTGCGCACAAAGATAAAGCAATTTTGCGCGTCGAGCACAATACTCAGCGAGTAGAGAAACACAAAGAGGTCCGAGTTGAAGCAAAACATGGTCGGCGAAAGCGCGTCGCTCGGGTACGGAAACAATTTCGGCGAAATGATGCGCAACATATGGGACACGAAGCCCTCGGTCGTTGTCAAGTCGACGTCACGCCAATGCACCGTGAGCCGGCTCGCAATGAAGCCACTGAGCGCAATGAAGATCGCTACAAACCGCGCGTAGAGCGCTAGCGTCGTAAACGAATTGCGCGGCTGAATAAGGCCAAGCGTATACACCGAGCCGTCGATGAACGAACTCGACGAAACCGTAATTGTCTTGGCGGTCGCGTTGTACACAAAGGTCATGTTGCAGACGCCAAACCCGAGCTCCGAAACCGGGTCGCACACGCTGCAAAAATTACGGGGATACGCCCGAAAATACGCAATATTTTGCGTTTGTGGTAGCGAAGTGTTGGCGATGACAAACTCGCGCGTAAAGCGCATGTCGACCGCCGACCGACCGGGAATGTACCCGAGGTCGATGAGCTGCGCACTGCTCATGGCGGGGGTCGCAAGATTCGCCGACTCGTCGTCCGTGAAGGCGTGCGTGACAGCGTTGCCGCGGTAGAATGTGACCGTCTCGGTCGTGGTCGCGAGGCGTGCCGTTGAGGCGGACGAGACCACGACGTTGAAATACGTATTCTGAAAGATGGCGCAGAGCGACGTGGCATTCGTGAGCGGGTACTCGCCGGCCGAAATGACGTACATCTGGTCGCTTTTGCAGCCCAAGCCGCGCACGGTCGTGTTGACGAGGAGCTGCCCGACGTTCGAGAGGTCGGCGGGTGTTCGGCCTTTGGGATAGGCGTAGATCGACGCGAGGTCCTTGGCGTAGCGCACGGACGCGACGGGAGATGCGAAAAAGTACCCGTTCCCGAGCATATCGTTGATCGCCCAGTTGTTGACGACCAAGTCGACGGCCATCGAGATGAAGACGAGGACACCGAGAAGCGGCACGACGCGTGTGCGCACCCGCTCGACAAGCCGGGCCCAGTCGACGCCCTTGAGCGCCACCATGGTTGCCATCCCGCCTTTTTATCAGTTGGAAAACGTGTCGTATTTTTCCGTATTTTTAGCCGGTCGTTGTGACCTGCGAAATAACGGCAATACCACTGCAATATATTTGTGTGTTCGGCAAATCGAAACGCACATCTTTCGGATAATGCGCGGTAGGCCTTCTCGGAGCGAGTCGTCGTTGGACATGGCGCTGCCAAAGACGACCTCGGGGCATGGGCAAGATTGCTAACAGCTCGTTGCTATCCCGCGCCGCGATCCTGTGGCGGTTGAGCCAACGACAGTTACGAAGCTGGCGCCAATAACGCTGGCAACGAAAAGCGCTCACGTCGTCATCGTTGGCGGCGTAGGCCTACGCTATATGTGTCTTGGCGCAGTGCAATAGTAGTTGCAATCGTACAGTAGAACCGTATGACGTGTGTCCGGGTGCGTGGGGCGGACACTCGTCAAACAAGATCTGTCGGTCAGGTGCAAACACATGTTTTCAACAACAGTGGTCCAAATTGCATCCCTTACTGGTATGTACTGCACTGCAAGCATTCGCAACAAAAGTGGCATGGGTGCTACACCACACGCTCGTGGGATACGAGTCCATACCTTTTGGCTGCTACCAGCGCACCGTCCGTATTCGATTTTAGCCCTGGCAGTAGGGTATTCCGTGATCTTGTGGTTATCCGACGGAAGGAGGTGTCGCGGCGGATATCCGGTCTCCGTTTCACGCCGTGACATATTCGACAGTCAGGACATGGAAATTTGAGCTGAGCAGGATGAGACGGGAATTTTGGAGTTGATGATGGTACCGCCCGTATCGCCATCCCCTCAAATTTCCACAAGCGCCTTGCCGCGATCTGATACATCTGTTGTCTCTTGGTGGCACTGTAGGACATATCGCACACGCTCTCTGGCAACGTAACGCGTTCGCACCGCGCATCGGGGCTGGGGCGTCGTCACCACTACTAGAAGGCCCAAACGGTCTTGAGAGCCTTCCATATTCTGTACAAGAACAAACAAGCGGACAGCGCGGCTTTCGATGCCCATGATTGTACCACCAAGTGTTGCAACCGATCACGCCGCTCAAACCCGATCACTAGTACCTTTTGCAATAGAGCACGACACGCGTTGCGGCTCGTCAGATGGACGTGGACATCCAGACGCAGAGACCAGCTTCCCCCACCAAAACGACGCTGGCTTTCCTCCTTGTGGTTCATATGAAAGGAATAATTTGGGGCAACGACCAGCGCAACAACAACACGCAAGTGATCACTTTTCAACTCGCTTGCATCCATGCTGCGTGCAAAGCCATTCCTTGTCAGCCTCGGGTGCCTCGCGCTTCTCGTGATCATTTTCAACACGCTCTCGGTCGTGCACTTGGTCCAATTCGAGCGCACACTGCGCCAGGGGGACACGCCCCCCCGCTACACCCCGCGCAAGCTTCATGTTGTGACGCTCGCCGACGACCCCCGCCCCGAGATCTGCCTCGTGGCAGCTGCCGTGCACGCGACGGGCCATCAACTGCAGGTGCTGGCGTGGAATCACTCGACGAATTTCTTTGACAACACGTCGTGCGGCGCCCAGTGCGGCGCCAACACGGCCAACGACTTTCGCATTGGCCAGCAAAAGAAGACCCACTGGCTGCACCACTACGTCGCGTCACACCCAGACTTGCACGACGACGACCTTCTTTTATATACGGACGCCTATGACGTGGTCGTACAAATGCCAATGGACGTGCTCACGCAGCGCTTCTTGCGCCAAACAAAAGGGCAGCGCGGCATCCTCTTCAACGCCGAGCCTACGTGTGGCGACTCGTTCACGCTCGGCGGTGACTATGGCGACCACCTGCGCGCCGCATCCTTTGATGTTCGGCTCAACACCTCGTCGCCGACGCGGTCTGTGCGCGGGTTGGACATGTGTGACGAGATCCGCGCCCGGTCCATCGCCACCAGTGTACGTCCTTTTTCTGAGATTTGAAACGCTCGACTGATACATTGATATGATCTAGTTTGGCACAGGACCCAACTTGTTTCTTGGCTCGGGGGGTATTCTCGGTGACGTGCGAAGCGTCCGCGCGTACCTCCGCCGCGTCAAGCAAGTGCACAAGATGCAGCAAGACGCCTATGACGCAGGGACGAGTCCGTTCTTCTTTTACGGCGACCAGATTTCGTTCCAGCTTGCGTACGTGCAGTTTCCCGAGCTCAACGCGCAGGTCGACCGCGACGGCGACATCTTCTTTGTCGTCTCGTCGAGCGTCGCGCACGGGACGTTCGAGCACCTCACGCCCCACAGCGGGTGCGCGCCGTCGTACTTTGTCAATGGCAGCGCCAGTATTCTGACTTGGAGTGGGTCGGCGCCGATTTTTTTCCATTTTCCCGGCGGCTTCAAGTTTATGTACGAGTCGTGCGCGCGTGCTGTCACGACGCACTTGGTGCAAACCGCCAAGCAGCCACCGATCATGTACGACGTCGACCGTCAACGGCCCATTGCCATCGCATCATTTTGCCCTGAATATGCACGTAGTAACTAGACTCAACAAGACAAGGTTAGACATTTTTTATCGACGAGCACAACGCCCGACCCGACGACTCTACGCGCCTTCGCTGCACCCTTTTTGGAGAGACATAGGAAGCCAGGAGATAGCTGTAATACGCTAAACACATAGTAGGGCTGGTCTGGCACGTTATTTACATGATTTACATCCATGAAGTGGGGTAAACGAATATAGGACCAAAAAGGAGGCAAAGTATTGTGCAATGTTTCTATGGCAACGTGATAGTCGTCGTCAAAATGAGCTCACGTTGTTGAAAGGAATAGCCATCGACAGCCACTCGTCACACCATATGACAAACGCGGGGCATGCGTGCACACAATGCTGACAATTTGCGGTGTATCTTTGGCTACCGTTGCTGCTCGGTCCTAGACGACTCCTGCGTTGTGGGCTGCAGGTCGCGACGGGTTTGCTGCCTCAACGACTGAAGAAGAGACAGCAACTGAAGAATGTTGACGGTGTGACGTTTTGCGCTGCTCGAAGTGCCCCGAGTTAACAGTTCCGACACTAACCTAACCCCAGCTGTCGTTCACGTCAACAAGATCTGGTATTATAGATTTTGCACTGCGCTCAGAACAAATCTCAGAGCCCTGGCTCGACGCAATCGTAGCCAAGAGAAAGGCTGGGCTCTTTGCTCCTGTCAGGACTTTATGCATGTAAATACGGCATTGATCTGCGACTTTGACACCGGCGGCCGCACATTTTTCGAGTTTGTGATTGGAAATGGAATAAATGGTATAGTTGAATAGGATCTTATGGCGGTTAAAGCCACATGGACGCATCGTCGGCCGCCTTGTCGTCGTGCACCATGGCGCTCGTCGACTTGGAGCGGGGGCTCATGGCCGGTCGCGGCGCCTCGGTGATCGAGAGGGACCGCGTAAAGATCTTGAGCCGCTCCATCTCTTGCGCCTGGAGCTCTTCGCGCACGAGCTGGTCCTGCATCATCTTCTGCGTCGCGGCCAGCGTCGCCTTGTGCAGGGCAATCTCATCGCGGAGCCGAAGCACCTCGTCTTCGTCGGCTTCCTTCATCTGGTGGGCGAGCGCATGCGTCTGTTGCTGCTTGGCGAGCTCCTCCTTGAGCGACTCGATCTCGTCTTCGAGCTTGGACGCATACGCGTCCTGCGTCACGGGCTTGAACTTGTGAAATTTCTCAATCTTTGGCAGCATGAGCAACCCGTGGAGCTCGTTGACTAGCGCCCGACGCGTCGAGTCGTGCTCTATACAGGAAGTAACGAATAAGAAAGCAATCTCGAGGCGAGGAAGGGTACCCGTCTCGATGGACGGCTGGCGCGACGGCGACGGCGGTGGGCCGGCCTTGGGCGACGATGCTGCCGGTGGCAAACTCATTTGCCGGCCGAGCTTGTTCACCAGGACGCGGCTCGACGCTTGGAGCTGCGCGATTTCCAGCTGCATCTTTTGGATCGTGGCTTCCTTCTCTTCGTCGGCGGTGACCGGCTCGGGCTTCTCGACCGTGATGGTGAGCACGAGCTGCGAGTTGACGCGTTGCTTGCGAAACTCGTCGGGTACCGAGAGCGAGAACGACCGGCGCTTGGCCTCGTTTTGCTGCTCGAATTGCGCGAGCGGGAGCACGGTCGTACCAATGAGGTCGTCGTCGCTCGCGCTGTCGTGGTCGTACACTTGCACGTCGAGCACTTTGGTAAACATGTCGCCTTGGGTCAAATGAAACTCGTAGCAGCAGTTGTCCCAGACCGGGTTGAGGTCTTTCGAGATGATGGGGCTCTTGTGTCGCTGCGACTCGACCGAGAAGATGACGTACGGGTCGCTCGTCGCCTTGCGAAGAAGCGCAAAGTCGGCGGCCGCCAAGTCCATCGCCTGGTGCAACTGGACCTTGAGGAGGCGGGGCACGAACGAGCCATCGACAATGTGCTCGCCAGGAATGACCTCGATCGAAAGGTACAGCTGGCTGTTGACCTTTTGCCGTTCAAACTCGGCGGGCACGTTCAAGTTGTACGAGCGCATCTTGGCGCTGCTGTCGAGGCCGTCAATCTGCTTGGCAAACTGCGCGAGCGGGATCGCGAGCGTCCCGATAATGTCGTCGGCTGAGAGATCGTCTTCGTCCATGACCTGGATGTCGAGCACCTTGGTGTACAAGTCGCCTTGGGTGATGTTAAAGTCGTACACGCAGCCTTCCCAGACTGGGTTGAGCTCGCGGAGGAGCACCGGCGTCTTGAAGCGCTGCCGGTCGATCGAGAGAATCACATACGGGTCGCTCGTCGCCTTGCGCAGAAGCGCAAAGTCCGCGGCCGCCAAGTCCGTCGCCTTGTGTACATGGACGCGCAGCGTGCATGGGCGGTAGGTCGCCATGTTGCTTGTCGGCGGGTCCTGGAAATGACAAAGTGGCGGCTGCGACACAAAAATAGAAAAAGGCAGTGTATTAAAATACACTCATTATCTTGGTTTCAGTATACTTGATTGACTGGAGTGCCCCCGCTGGGCGACCCCTGTATCTAGAAACACGCCACCTCAGCCCCGCCAGCGAAAATGATCGGCGGCATTGGCCTCGCGTTCGCCGTATCTATACGCCGTTCCGAGGTGAACAACAATACAGTCTGTATAGAGAGCCCACGATGGCCGCGATCAGATGCGAAATCAAGGGCGAGGCGCCCACCAACCTGCCGGAGGTTGGGTGGTTCTAGCCAATATCAACATTCCTCTCCCAGTCGGCGGCATGTTGCATTTCTCGTATCAGTCTCACTGTCGAGGGTTGTCAGCACGTTGCCAGCCTGAGATTTCGTCGAAGCAGGTGGCCGACCCCCACCGCGAGAAGGTCCGAGTACCTTGAAGAAGGGTGCGTCGACATCTTTGCTATGCGTCCGAGATCCTTGAAGTGGATCCAAGCTCTTGCTTCTGGAAAGATCGCGTTCGGTTCAGCTCGCCACCGACAGCAAGCCGTGTCTTCACCATGTTTAGCGCGTGGGAGAAGGAATTTAACGCATGCAGAATGCAGAGCGACAACCGAGTACTGTTGCTTGGCTTGTGAGCCACGACCTCGCCACCGCGTCCCATGCAACACGCAATACTGACTGAAACGATAATACATCTTCAAAATGAGACAGATATGAGAAATGGATTCAGGTGCAATACCGGTATGCACGGCGCCAGAGTCGACCCCAAGCTACGAGGGCGTCCAGGCTCATGCACACAGTGTTCTGGGTCGCGATTCCATCGAGTCCTAGAAGCAGGAACGTTGGAGCTGTGGATTGAGTCCTTTTTCCGTACACAGAAAGTTACGGCATACAAAAGCATAGAGTGTGGATCTTTGCGAAGCGACGTGAGATGGCGTCGACCAAGTCGCGGACAGGCCGCAAGGTGCTCGACACCAAGACGGGCAAGATCGTGGAAGAGGTGAAGGAAGACTCGATCCGCCTCCGTGTCTTTGATCCAGAGAATACAAGTGTCGCCACCAACCCGTACCGCGGCATTACCCGTGCCAACCTCCGCTTGTGCGTCAATGACTCTTCACCGACATGTGACCAAATATATGTAGAAAGGTCGTCAACCGCCTCTTTCACTGCAATGCGTACTATGCGCGGGACCCATTTGGCAGTACGTGGACACAATGTCTATAGTAGTGTTCATACGGTGTCTAGTGGTGCTCTGGCCGCGCGAATGGCAGCTCAAAATGATGCCCGCGACGCCCACCGAGTCGTGGTGCTACGACATCGTCGAGAGCGACGAGCCGCTGCCGTTGGACGAGGCAATGGATCCGCGCTACGAAGGATACACGGTGATTAAAGTGGCCAACGTCCCAAAAGAGGTGCAAGTTCGACAATGAATGACATGCATCCTCAATATATGCTAGTGCACCGAGATGGACTTGCGACATTGGCTTCTCCACGGTCTCCTCATGGACTATGACCAAATCAACGACGCGAAATTCAAGCTCTCGGTGCTGGCGAAGAAGAAGGACCTCCTCCTCGACCGTCTCGAGACCGTCGGTACCATGGAAGTGGTAGGAAACATTTGTGTGTTATTTCTTATTTTTGAAAATGTACAAAATGACAATCTGACAAATGGCAGAGCGGAAAGAAAGCCGAGCAGATTGACACGCGGCAGCAAGTCACGCGGGCCATCAATTCGCAACAAAAGACTTTGGACAACCAAATTCAAACCACGAAAGACTGCATCAAACGCTGGACGCGGCTCTTTCTGAGCGAACCGATCACGCTGAGCTACCTCAAGGACGGCGTAGGTAGCATACTTATCCCAGCTACACTCGACTCGTTCTAGACTGAGCACCGCTTTGTCGACGCGGCCAAAGAGAACGTACGACACTCGATCTTTGCGATCGTCGCGACTTTTTTGCGGATAGGACAAGGAAAAATACCACTGGTTTGCCGATTTTAGGAGTTTGCGCGGCCAAGATCTGGCGCTCATGGTGCGACTCTATGATTCAAAAAACAATATGACATGTTTCTTCTGTAGGCCATCAACAAACGTGACTGGGGTGACCTCCGCTTGGCCAAGACGCGGCCTGTACCGTCTGTCTCGTGCGAAGAATTCGACGACCCGTCGCTCGAAGTCAACATGCGCATGGTGCGCATCTCCCGCATCAAGCACGGTCCTGGCGGTATGTAAATGTATCAATATATCATTTTTACCTAGTTGGTATAGATTACTATGTCACGGACGACCTGCCGACCGACGACGATTTCCACTTTAGCTCGATCGACGCCATGTACCGTGGCACTTGGGTCGACGGCACAAAGCATGACCCCAAGGCCATCGAGTACACCAACTATGGCGTCTACAAGGGCAGCTACGAGTACAACGTCCGACGCGGCTACGGTATCATACTAAACGAAATTCATGTCGCAAAAGGACAGGGGTAGGGGTCATGGTCTATGGCCGCGGCGACGAGTATGCGGGCGACTTTGACGTCCCCCGGTCCAAGTACGAGCTACGACCCAAGCCCGAGCCGTACCCCAAGCCCGTGCTCCCAACACAATTCCAGATCGGTGTGCCCCACGGTACGGGGACCATCAAGTTTGCAGACGGCGCCACGTACAACGCACACACATGTATGCTGCGTATTTGAGGCGAGTAGGTACGACGGCGAGATGGAGAATGGTCAGGTCACGGGCCGCGGGCGCTACGTCTCTTCCGCCGGTGTGGTTGAAGAAGGCATCTTCCTCGAAGGGCTTTTACACGGCCCGGGGTACCGCAAGGAACCCAATGGGTATTTGGTCGCGTCACGTAACCCGAGCCCTACCCTACCCCTAGCTTGTGCGAAGAAGGTGTGTTTGAGCACGGTGTATTGAACGGGCTTGGCACGCAGACCAACCAGTACAACGACGTCTATCGCGGCTCGTTTCGAGACGGTGGGCCCCGGTGGACACTAAATTTGACTGAGGAAAGGGTGGACGCAGGCGCCAAGTGTGGCCGCGGCGTTCTTGAAGGCCACGACGGAAGTACATTGACAGCGTTTTGGTACAATGACCTGCCGTCGGGGCGTGGTGACCTCGCGTACAACCAGACGCTGCCCTCAGATCCAGAGGTACTTTGTTTCAACTTGCACACTTTGTCGTATACCAGATGTAGACGCACGTTCGGTTTCTCTACGAAGGGTCGTTTAGTCAAGGCAAGGTCAAGGGCCGACACCGGCACATCGACGTCGACCATGCAACGATCGGGCACATTCCGTTCACAACGTATGGCAAGAGCCCGGTGCATTTGGCCTACCCCATGGCATTGGGCAGTGCGCTCTACAAGCAGCAGTGGCGTCGACACAAGTCGTCATGTTTCGAGTACAAAAGGCTATATATACCTGTAGGAACCTCCGTCGGCGCGCCGACCGCGAAGATACGTACAAGGACGACCAAGAGCGTGCGAATCTCAAGTTGGCCTTGGACGCTCTATGCTGTTCTCATGCATGTCGACGGTGATGTAGACTGTACTACGAGCTGCTCGACGACTTTTACGAAGCGTGGGCCGATCACATTCGAGCGCTGAGCCACCCGGACGCACCGATGACCGAAGAGCAGCTCTTGCGGCAGCGCCAAGAACGGGTATCGCATTGGAGTCATTGCACTGAAAATGATGTCTTGTGAACCATTGACAATAGCTGCGGATTGGCAAACCAAAAAAGACTCTGGCGCACTTTCCGTCGTATCTCCAGCGGGTGCCACTGCGATTCAAGGATGCCATTACGCTTGGGCTCTTGGCCCATGAAAATGCCGAGGAAGAGACGCGCATGCGCCGACGCCTCGTCGTTGCATCCGAGTAGCCCCCAAGCTGCTGTTTAAGCTCAAGACGCAGACCATATATCAAAACCTTCTTGCTGCACCATCGCTCGAGACTTTGCCGAGAAGGACCACTGCCGACGCATGGTGTTGCGTCTTGAAGCTGGTGCTTTAGTTCTTTGATGGCTATGTAATCGGAATACGACATCTGGAAACCAAATCTGCTACCAAATCTGCTACCAAATGTGCTACCAAATCTGCTACCAAATCTGTAACCTGTTACCAAATCTGGATACGCCGCAACGTGAACGCAGGTTTGCGTGGTACTCCTACTCGCGGCTGGGTACTCCACCGCTTCGGTGAATGCTGCCACCAAGTCGATTGCCGAGTCGACAAGTGCGGTCTGCGCCACGTAGACCATTTGAAGCGTGTGGAATTAGATAACGTTAGGAAAACAAAGTGCTAGCGACGTTTGCGCTTCGGAATTGTTGTCGCCGGGCGCATTGCGTACGTCGTCGGCGTTGTCTCGGCCGACGCGAGCGCGGGCCAGTACCGAAACATGACCTCCGACAGCGCCAGCGTCACGACGGGTGTCGTAATGAGAAGCGCGTTCGTTGGTGCGCTGGATGGGTCGTGGAGCTGGCAGAGCAAAATGGTCTTCTTGACGTCTTCGCTGAGCCGTGTGAGCACCTAGAGAGAGGCGGCGTCCTACCTCTGCTCACGTTGATAGCGATACCTGCATGCTCGGCCACGACAGCGGTTTGTTGGCCGGATCCAAGTACACGAGGTACTCGGAATGCACGTCGTCCGGCGACGCGCTGTAGAGCGCAAAGAGCGTCCCGTAGGCCAGGCCCGACTGCACAATCCATCCTTGCGACCGGTAGTGGTGGTACACGGCGTAGCGCGCCGGAAAGGCCGCATCACGCCTACGCATACGTATGAGCGCTCGTAAGGTCCATGGAGGGCTCGTCGTTCGTACGCGGCAAAGCTCGCGTAGGCAGTGGGCAGCGCCATCGAGGCAAACGCGATGCGCCCGAGCGCTGCAAGGTACACGCTTTCTTCGAGCGAGAGCCATCGCGTGGCACCGTCAACGGCGCCGTATCGGCCAGCGGCCAGCCATGCGTCATGGTCTCCGTCGATGGCGACCGTCACGGCGCCCGCGCCGGCTTCGTACGTTGCTGTGGCCATGCCCACCGATCTTGGCTGCCAGTCCCGTTGGCGTTTAATTGGGTGTCACTCTGTGTGTTTAAAACACGCGTTTAAAACATTTAGATAACACCGTTCACCAGGTCGCGTCTCTCCTGCCGATGACACTGAAGCAGGATAACGATACCGTAGACCTACCGTGGCTCAGATGGCGTCTTTAATGACCCGTACGGGATAGATCCCTTGCTGTTGTTGCTTCCTACTTTTGTAAATGCCACTATATGCTTAAATTTCTGTGTGAAGAGAAGACATCAGCTTGGTGTAGTGGTTATCACGTCTCGTTTACACCGAGAAGGTCACCGGTTCAAACCCGGTAGTTGATATTGTTTTGCATTTTTGTTGGTGACAAGTATGGCGAAATTGGTTGTTGTTGAAGTGGGTCGTCTATTAAAATAGATACGTCAATCTACGCTAAATAAAATTGTCGGACTTTCTTCGTTGTGTAGGCGCTGGTGATGATCTTGATCTCGGCCGGCGGAGGCAGGAGCGCGATCCGCGGGACAAGGTGCTGGCGCGGCCACTCGTGTTGACCGAGGAGCCGGAGAAGGCGACGTAGAGCCATCTGCCCTGGGTTTTGAACGAGGCTGTGGTGCAAGTGCATTTGAGCGACACGCGCCGCTTTGACGGCAATCGTCCATGGGCTGGGCAGTGGAAAGTCGGCAGTATGGCGAAATTGGTACCAGGGGCCATTCATCTCGAAGCACCTCACCCAAGCTCGAATAAGGTCCCTGCGTCTCGACAATTTTCAGTGATGCAAGAGAAATAAAAATTGCCCTTGGTTGATGGCAACCCGAGAGCTTGAGGGCCCTAGCGCGAACGCTCTCCTGGGGCGCGTCTTCGCCTTTGCACGCTCCTCGGCTCATCGGCTCATCTGCTCGACGTCATGCAAGACTAGCACCTGAATAGTACTACACAATAACTAACCGACGTATAGTATACCGTTGCATTCTTGGATTTATCAACAAGGAGGACGCGACGATGACTATTCCCGGCTCATACTTGAGTAGAATTCCAGTTCTCGGTCTGACCTCGCCGACGCAAGGTCGCGGACGCCGCAAATATTTTTACTCGACCGACGACCGCGATCAAACTAAAGCTGTGTACACATCGACAAAGCAACCTGCGCGCTTTGTCTCTGCCAGCGGCTAAAGAGGCGTGCGTTTAGCCCATGCCATCGTTATCCGGATGACCAATGGTTGTCGCGCTTCAAGGTGCACGCACAACTGGACACTGGACGACGACGCAGAGCATGACACCGGTGCCGTACGACCAGTTCACCAAGGACGAGCTGCTCCAGGTGGTGCGCAAGCTGCGCGAGTCGCCCGACAACCTCGCGCACGCGGTCGACACGGTGGCGCGGGCCGTGCGCAGCGGCGAGCCGCAGACCAAGAAGCAGAAGAAGCTGGCGTACAACCAAAAGCCGCCCAAGCCCTTTGACTTCAGCCGCTTCCGCACCCGCCACATTGCGCTCAAGTTCTCGTACGCAGGCGAAAAGTACGCCGGGTTTGCCCGCCAAGACCACATGGAGGTCGATCCGGCTGTCTCTCTGCCAGGAGCTTATCCTTGGCTTAGCACACGATCGAGCGGTATCTCATCGATGCGCTGCACCGCGCGCGGCTCATTGAAGACTTCAACAAGTGCGGCTACTCGCGCTGCGGCCGCACTGATGCCGGCGTCAGGTAGTCCGCACCCACCCGCCTTCCCATCGCCAAACCGCCGAGCGTAGCGCCCTCGGGCAAGTCGTCGGGCTCATCGTGCGCTCGAATGTGCCCACGGACGCAGTGCTTCTCGACGACAAGAACATCGACGACATTCTCCCAAACGAGCCCTTCCGCATCCAGCTCCCGGACGGTACCATCAAGACGCTCACCGAGCTCGACTACCCAGTCTCGCTCAACTCGGCGCTGCCGGCCGTACGTTTGGCTATCAGCATGCATATCTCTATGGATTGCATAGGACATTCGCATCTATGGCTGGGCGCCGGCGCCGCGGGCCGAGTGGAGTGCGCGCTTTGACTGCATCGGCCGCGTATACAAGTACTTTTTCCATCGACGCCGGATGGACTTGACGGTATCGATTCCTCATTTTGTGCGATGCGCAGTGGAGCATGCTATGATGCTAGCGCATGCGGGAGGCAGCGGCGCTTCTCCAAGGCGTCGACATGGACCACCGCAACTTTTGCCGCATGGACCCAAACGTCCTAGCGTTCAAACGCTCGATCTCGTCGTTCAAGATTCACGAAGCCGAGCCCGTCGACGCCAGCGGAGATGAATACTACCAGCTGTGCTACCTCGAGGTATCCGATTGAACTCTATCCAATGGTTGTTGGATTCGGTTTTGGATAGATCCATGGCAAGGCCTTCTTGTGGCATCAAGTCCGCTGCATGGCAGCCGTGTTGTTTCTCGTCGGCCGCGGGCTCGAAGCGCCGTCGATCGTGACGACGCTCCTTGACATTGAGGCTACGCCCCGCAAGCCCCAGGTAGAGATTGCGTGGTGGAGGCACATGGACCCAATCGTACGTAGTACGAAATGGCCTCGGAGCTCCCGCTGGTGTTGCACGACTGCAAATACGACCAGATGCACATGACGTACGACACTATTGTCCACATAGGATAATGGTGTTGTTACTTTTACACATTAGGTTTACGCCGGGCGTGCTCAACCGTGTCTACTGCGACATTGAAGAGCAGTGGGAAGCCGCGAGTCTTCGCACGGCGATGCTCAAGAACGAGCTCGAGACGATCAAGTCGCTCAACGTATCGCGACCCCACGCGCTCCTGGAGGTCCAAAAGCGGCTCAAGCATTTGAGCCCCGACCAAGTGGACGCCAAGGTGCCAGCGGCGTCGTCGGACGACCTCCTTCCGTTTGGCAGCGTCTGGCCGTCGCTGCCGCCGGCAGGCAAAGGGCTCAAGCACATTCCACTGCTGCAGCGCAAGACGGGTCCGTCGGTCGAGGAGAAGATGGAAAAAACCATGCGGTACATGGGTTTGAACTCGCCA
Organism: Saprolegnia diclina VS20; assembly: GCF_000281045.1. NCBI lineage: Eukaryota > Oomycota > Saprolegniomycetes > Saprolegniales > Saprolegniaceae > Saprolegnia > Saprolegnia diclina. The sequence goes on from NW_008246076.1 coordinate 217,880, forward strand.
ACTACGTACGATACCGAGGTGTGTAGGAAACGCATGGCCAAGGAGCTCCAGGCCGAGGAAGACGCGTGATCGATTGGACTATCAACTTGATACTTTCTGCAACTCGCGTAACCCTAAAGCCCAACAAGATGCCTCTTGCAAGCGTTGGGAGATCGAGTCGATGCTCAGTCGTTGAAAGTACGAGTCGCCGCTTGTCATAGTCGGAGACGCGGGAGAGGAAAGACTCTGGATAATAGCTTCGACATATGATTAGCAGCGTCGGTGGTTTGTGATACATTTGGAAATTCGAGCGGGTCGTGAACCCTACCCCTAGATCCTGTTTCCGAACCTGTAGATCCAGCCAGCTCGACGAAGGCTTCCTCGAGCCCGAGTCAACTCATTTTCCAATTTGCTTCATGGTGGCCATCTACCTCTCCAGTATCTTTACGCTTGCACTCGCTGCGCAAGAGGCGCCGGCGGATGCCATGACGTTCAAGAAACCCGACGGCGGCGGCGGCTGGAACTCGGGCGGCGGCTGGCAAATCAACGGCGGCGGCAAGTGGAATGGCGGTGGCGGTGGCTGGAACAACGGCGGCGGCTGGAACAACGGCGGTGGCTGGAACAACGGCGGTGGCGGCGGCTGGGGCAAGAGAACACCATGCCCGCAGCCTGGACCCAATCCTGGTCCCGCGCCAGGCCCCATTCCCGGCCCTGCTCCAGGCCCGAACCCCGGTCCCGCTCCAGGCCCCAATCCCGGTCCTGCTCCAGGCCCTAACCCCGGCCCACAACCGGGTCCTGGTCCGTACAGCCCTCAGCCTGGCCCTGGGCCGCAGCCTGGCCCTCAACCGGGTCCTCAACCAGGTCCGCAGCCGGGTCCGCAGCCTGGCCCTCAACCAGGTCCGCAGCCGGGTCCACAGCCGGGTCCGCAGCCTGGTCCAGCCCCTGGTCCTGGCCCTGCGCCGTACAACCCCAACGAATGGCAGCGCAATCTTCGTCAAAACTAGATTTGTTCTCTCTTCTAAGTATCCCTCAATTTTATGTCCTACATCACTACTACACCTTGGCCAATTCCATTCACCGCCGCTTCTAATATTGAGCAGCGTTTTCGTAGCCTCTCTTTTGGCTCCGATCACTGGGCTCCGATACACGAAAGCGCTACGACGGGATAGAGAAACGCAGATCTTCAGCAGCTTGGATATGGCAAGGGTATGGCGTCTTGGGTGGCAGCTGCGACCGATCTTCCTCAACTTTTCTTTGCACGTCGAGCCAGCTTTGGACGACTCCAGACTCCATGAGACTCTCGTCACCGAGACACCACGCCATGGCCAACCATCACCAATCTAGCTCGCAGTAGCTCTCTACCTTCCGCTTCAGAAAGATTATGTTTTGTTATTCAAGGTGCAACCAGAACGCAGCGCCGGGCCCGTGACTGGAAAAGACCAGCTCTGCCGACGTATCTTGCGCCCACACGAGCGTCATGGGCGACACGCGCACGCTCTCGAGGCCGTTGATCATGAGCTCGCCGCCATCGACCTAATCACAATCAGTTAGCGTCCAACACAAAGCAAAAGCAAGTCGAATCGGACCGTGAAGAGACCGAGGAACCGAGCACCCATCGCGTAGAGGCTGTGCGTCGCTTTGGCGTTGGTCACGACCATGCTCCCGCCGTCGGCTTCGCGATACATGACATTGAAGTCACGGACGGCGCTGCCGAGAAGCGAGCACGCCGGGGCAAGCGCGCCATCAAATTCGTAGAGCTTGTCGCCGACGCAAATGTCCATGTCCTCAAACAGGCGGACGCCGTCGCCCGAGAGGACCGTAAACCACCGGCGGATCCCGTCAAAGGACGAGAACGGCCCGTCCTGCGTCACGTCCGCGATCGAGACACGGAGGGTCCAGTCGTCGGCGCCTTGCGGCCACGCCACGAGCTGCCGCGTCTCGCCGCCGCCATTCTTCCACGGCGTCGGCGCAACGTCGTCAAAGGTCACGTGCTGCCACTCGGTCATTTTGGAAAGTGCGTGACGCTCGCTTCGTATCCGGATCCGAAACGCTTTTCTGAAATAGTATATGGAGAATATGCAAACAATAGTGTAAGAAAGAGATCGATTTGCGTGGTGCCGAACATGGGCGCTGCTCGACTTTTCCGAGAGGTCGACAAGTACGTTATATGCAACGGTATCGTGGATACCGGCAGCCTTCGAGACGGTAGATGGATTATTTGCAAAGCGCTTGGCGCTTGGTGCCCACAGTAAATTCTGTGTGGGGCAAGGTCGGACTTTTGAAATGGTGTGAAACTCGCAAAGCTCTGGGGGGCATCGAGTGACGGCGTGCAGCGAGTCAAAGAGCTAGGTGCACCGAGCTACTCAACAAGATCGAGGCGGATGCTTGCCGAACGCACCTTGTACGCTATGAGACACCCCGTGCCGCGGCCCGTGCAAAAGGCTTTGGCGAGCGACGGTCGAACCGCGGATGCCACACACCTCGAAGGTCACAAGGACCCTCGATGCCACCACGGTACATTGCATTTACAAATGCTATGTGTGCACCCTCAAACGTTTTGATGCACAAGACGGTGCAGGACAGCTTGAAGTATCGTACGAAGTTCGAGCTGTCTCTCGCGACGCCACGTAATCCAATGACGTGGCGCGCTGCTGGCATCGCTCGGGGTCTGCGTCATCAAGGTACGAATGCCTCGGTCCAACACAGCAACGAGCGACGATCACTAGAAAACGAAGCGATTCTCGAGACGCGATGCATACCTTCATTATTCTTGGCGCTAGTACATTGTAGTTGGCTGGAAGGAATCAACGAAGAAGGGTCGACCCTGAAACCTTGAAGCTGAGATTTCGTGTCGAACTACTACGGTAATCGTCCGAGAGATCGCGAGCGTCGAGTACACTGTACTGTCCGACATGTAGGAGCGTCCCAGCCGTCCATTTTCTTCTCCAGCCTGGCACATGTAGATTCCGAGGCTAGAACCATATGGAGTCCGTCGACGGCATTGCATCACGGAGGACAAAGCCACCTCGTTGGTGGACAGCGCAGTCCTTCCAACTCAGATTCCAACTCCCACCTGACAATCTGGTCGGTTCAACAATTCTACAATTCTACGCATCAGGTGGGAAAAATCGATCCAGCCACATCAAGGCGGACCTCGATGATCGTCGCCACATCTCGCCCACATCTCGCCCACATCGTTGTACCAGACAGCATCTTACTACCACAATCGGGCGCATCCCTTCCCAGCGGTAGTACTCCCAGCGTACTCTAAATAGTAAAAGATGCTGCTGTTGGAACAAAAGCGGCTTGAGCAGTCGGATGCGATGCGACATCACGCCGCCCTTCAGCTGCATGACAAGGACGACGCGCTCGTACCGGAAGAGACGTAGAGGCTGGTGCTGTGAGTACACTCAGCTCGCAGTTGCGGCGGCCTGCTGATCACATGCTCACATACTAGTACTGTGCAGGTCGATTGCTCGATATGGAGTTGTTGAATTAGGACAAGTCCTAATCACGCGGTGCACTGTACATTTCGTGGTTGTCCCATGCAACCCACCCATTACTCATCGCCGCCGATGCTGCAACCCACGACGCTTTGCCACTGCTCGCGGTCGAGGCGCGACTCGACCGACAAGCTCGTCCTCTAACGAAGCTTGTTTGTGAAACGAGTGATAAATAATATTACATAACCAACGGCAACGCTACAGACTAGGCCACGTGGTGCAATTTGACAATAATGGCCGACACGTTGTCGGTCGAGCCGAGGCGAAGCGCGTGCTGGAGCAAATCTTCGCACGTCTTTTGGACGCCTTGCAGCGAGAGACGCGGGCGGACGTACGCGACGAGCTCGTCCGGCGTCATGACGTCAAAGAGGCCGTCACAGCCGAGCACGATAAACTCGTCGGCTGGCGAGAGATGACGCTGAATGACGTGGGGCACGCCGCCGACAAGGTCGCCGTTGAACTTGGCCGCGAACGTCCCGCGGGACGTCTTGAAGTCGTTGTCACCAAACGCGCGCGAGACGCCGAGGACGCCAAAGATGCGTCCGTTGACGACCGTGCCCTTGGCTGCTACGATGCGTGCAATCTCGGACGCTTCGGTCGGTCGGTGCGAGAGGCAGAGGTCGAGCGCGTGGCCGTCGTTCGTGCACAGAATGGCCTGCGAGTCGCCAAGCGACGCGACAGCAAGCACGTCGTCTTTGACTGCAAGGCAGATGGCAGTCGAGCCGTGCTCGACGTTGGCTTCGTAGATGGCATTGTCCGTGAAGAGCATGGCTTCTTCGAGCTGTGATGCGAGCGTCGACTGTGGCCGCTGCGTCAAGTGGGTAAAGAACGTCTTGTAGAGGTTCTCGGCCAAGTACTCGGAGACCTTGGTCCCGCCATGGCCGTCAAAGACACCAAAGAACCCGACGGGTCTGTCGTTGATTGTCTCGGTCGCGGCGATGTGGCGGTCTTCGTTGACCGCGCGCTGGCCCTTGAGGGACGCGGCGCCATAGACAAGGTTCAAGCGTGCTTCAATCGTGTCGCGGGACGAGTCGAGCATGTCACCGTGCATGAGCGACGGCGAGTGTAGCGCCGATGAGCTGCTTGTCGGCGTCGAGTGCAAACTGTTGCTGGGCGTGGCGGCGTCGAGCACCATGCCTTGTTCGCCAAAGATGCTCATGACGTCGCGGTGCTTCTTGGGCACATGCGACATCGGGCGCTTCACGCTGGCATGGGACGTCGGGATCACAGAGACATGCGGCGTGTGGTCGCGCACGCGCAGCGCGTTGTAAAACTGCTGGAGGTCCGGGTCGTCCGACACGGGCAGGTGGTTCGGATTGCAGCTCAAGGGCGAGCGCGACGCGCGCCGTGGCCGCGTCGGCTCATACACGTCGGGATGCGCCGAGCTGGACATGGTGGCCGAGTCAATAGAGGTCGTCGAGGTGCTGGAAGGCGTGCAGCCCATGAAGATGGAGCGGGCGTGGAACGTCACGGTGGCACTCGTGGTCGAGGTTTCGAAAATTCCGAAATGAAGCGACGGGCAGGTCCGTCAACCGAAAATTATAGCCAATCCCCGCGCAGCCCTAATCGCTGTCCTAATTAGGACGCGCCGCCGTGTGCAACCTTTGCAAATATTAGAAAACCGAGCGAACCCGCGCGCTTTTTCTGCTGATATACAATATCTCGTATACACTGTCTTCTGCTTGCTACTAGCATCGACAAGGACCACCGAGTGCAGTCCCATTCAACCTCTCAAACGGTTCAGTATGGGAGGATAAGTGCTCGATTCTTTGGCTCTACGTAGGTATACCCACGATTTGATTTGCAAGTTCAAGAAGACTCGAGACCACCCGGCGGCGCGTGCAGGTGCTGTAGGCGGCTGTAGCTAGATACCTCGACCCCTCGTCGCGCGCGCAAAATAGTACAAAGATCAAGAGCGATTGTCTCTGCGCGCGGTCAGAAGAAGGCGGAACGGAGCTTGCCATAACATTACAAAATACAAAGTAGAGGCTGAAGGCGTATACACTGGAGGGCATGAACGCTCGGCAACGACGACATGTACGGGCTGATTTGCCAGCCTCTACTCGTGTACCATGTAGTATACGAGGTAATTACACAACGAGGAGGCTTTGAGCGCGATCCACAGCGCTGCTTCTACGGGAACCCTGCGACAAGGCGACACAGTGTACTCGATGCTAGTCAAATACACTGTATGACAACGCTGGTTGCGCGACATCGAGCGTTCTTATGGTTGCTGCAAAGACACTTCAACATCCGAATTGGCCTCAAACCAGGCCACGGCGGTGAAACTTTTCAACCAATCACATGCCGCTATGCCGCGACACGCGTCTCCGATTGGTGGAAAAGGGCGCTGAATTTTGGCGCACCGCGACACGCACCACAGCACATTTTCAGATTTTCAGATCTCTCGATTTCAGATTTCACATTTTCAGTCGATCTTCCATGTTCAGATACCTGTTCAGAAGTCGATGCAAACGTAGCAAGCAGAGACGGTCGTACGCCATGGCGCTCGCAACTACCTCGACGCGAGTCGTTCGATTCGTGCTTGAAGTTGCCAAGCTTCTTTATTTTGTAGTCACGTGACGTCTGGTTCTTCCCCCAGATGGCGACTAGTCAACCGACGAGATTGCAACTAATGCTTGAAGATCGGTCGTTCCGGTCGCCAGATCGTGTCATGTCCATGGCACCGCATTTTGCACAACTTGTCTATGGTCCAAACCAATATTACTGCGAGTCTCAACGCGCGCACAAATTTGAAACTCAACGCGCGTCTGTCTCGCATACCAGATTCGAGCGCATGGACATGGCGTCTTTCTATCCCAGGCGCTTGAACCTCAACGTAAGGACACAAGGGCACGCAGCGTCCGAGGCGACGCTGGGCGATCCCACTCTACTGACAACGCGTCGAGCGACGCAGGCTTCTTCTTCGTCTTCTATCAACGACCAACGCATGCTCACGAGTCATCCAACATGCACGCTTTGAGCAGAAGAATGCGAGACGACCAAAAGCAAGTTAACAAGAGTGTATATAGTCCTCGTCTACTTCTTGGCCCGTTTGGTGGCGGGGGCCTTGGACCCAGCGCCGCCCTTGGCTTTGGCACCGCGGCCGCGCGCGGTGGGCGTCACCCGCTCGGGCTTTTCGGGAATTGAAGCCGCAAATTCGAGCGCAAATGCATGGTTCCAGCCACCAAAGAGCTTCTTGATCGTCGGGAGCTTGGGCACCTTGGCGGGTGTTGCGTCCTTCTCGGACGTCTTGCCGCGCCCGAGCTGGCCGCGGTCGTTCTTGCCCCACGTAAAAACGTCGCCGGCCGCGTTGAGCGCCATCGAGTGGTTCTCGCCTAACGTTCCGCGGTCAAGTTGATACATTGATAGTCGACGAGGGTGTACCGCAGACAACGCTCGTCCACGCCTGGCCCGCGAGCGCCGGGATCTCGGTCGGCAGCGACAGAATACGCAGCTTCTCGTTCTCGCTGTTGTCATCTATGTCGTCGGTACCGAGCTGGCCGTATTCGTTGTTGCCCATGCCCAGGACGCGCTGGTCGCTCGTCACGAGGAGCGTGTGGTTGCCGCCGCACGCCACGAGCGCGATCGACGTCGTCAGCAGCGCCTGCGCCAGTCGATATGACATCGGTTGAAGCGAGGTCGCACAGGTACCTCGACGCCAAACGGGCGGGGCACGCGGAACTGCTGGCGGAAGAAGCGCGACTGGCCCTGCGGCGGCGGAGGCTTGGCGTGGCCCAGCTGCCCGTACTCGCCAAAGCCCCACGTCCAAAGACCCGGTGTGCTACATCGCGTCGCTGGTCGTGGGCTCAATTAGCCGCGAACGTACTGTTTCAGGACGACAGCGCCGTGGGCATTGCCGAGCGAGAGCTGCGCAATGTCGCGGCCCAAGTTGAAGGTCGTCGGGATCTCGGGCGTCCACGGTTGCTTCTACAACCGCGCGCCTGCATAAGACATTGCAGCATGAAGCCAAGTACCTCGGTCGTTGCGGGCCCCTTGGGGTTGAGGTACTGCGGCACCCACTGGTTCTTGCCCGAGCCGTCGGCGAGCTGGCCGTTGGCGTTGCCGCCCATCGACATGAAGACACCGGGCAGCTCCCGATGAAAGTAGTCGTCTTCTTTCGCGACGCCTGACGTCATGACGACAAAGTCCGTACCGCAGCGCGCTACCAGCTTGTTAGACGAGGCAATGAGAGATCAACGAAGCGCACCCAAGACGGCCGGGATCTCCTTCTCGCGGAGCGCCGAGATCTTCTTGGGGAGCTTCTTGTTCTTGTTTTCTTGGTGGCCGAGCTGCCCGAGCTCGCCATTGCCCCACGAGTACACGTGGCCGTGCTTGGTGACGACGAGGGCAAAGTCCTTGCCGCACTGGACCATCTCGAGGCTAGACCAAAATGAGTGGTCGTCGTGCGTTTGGCAGTATCTCACCGGCCCTCGACGGCGGGACGCTTCTCGTCTTCGAGCACTTCAATCTAATGATGCATAAGAGCGATGGAGGATCGTAGCCTGCGTGTACCTTGCGAAAGTCGACGAGCTTTTCGTGGACCACATCGTTGTGGCCGAGCTGGCCGCTGACGCCCGTGCCCACCGAGTACGCGTCGCCTTCGTTTGCGAGCACGACCGTAAAGTTCTCGCCGCAGGCCACGTCGCGCACCGAGATGCCGGCGAGGCTCGTGACCAGCGTCGGCGTCGCCTGCAGGAGCAAGTCGCGGTCGCCGAGGCCGAGCTGGCCGTCTTCGTTGTCGCCCCATGCAAAGATGCGTGAGAGCGGCTTGCCCTTCGGCGCAGGGATGTGGCCGGCGCAGAACTTGCAGAACCAGTCGCCGTCAGGGACAGCGAATTTCTTGTTGAAGTTGTTGCGCGGCTTTTCCTGGCAGCAGACGCAGCCATGATGGCAAAAGGTGTGGAAGGGCGCGTCGCAGCCATCGCAGAGCACGAGGAACTCTTCGTCGTCGGTCTTGCCGCAGACGCGGCAGGGCGCGTCCTCGTCCGTGCTCATGCTGCTGCTGCCTCCTGCTTGCTGCCGCCCAATACAAACTGGGGCCGAAACGGACCCGGCTTTACGACCGGATATGATCCGGATGACACCCACCGCGCCACGAGATGTGGATGCGAGAAGTCGTCGACTCGAGCGACAGACGCCCGTTGTGCTTGCTTCGGGGGCGACCGACCCACCATATCCATTCGAGGCGAACCACGTCTTGGTGTCCAGCGACTCTCACTGCCAGCTGCAGGCTGCTACGCGAGGAACCGCCCCTCGACTGCTACGTTAGCCATAAGGGACTTGCTACACGCCTCTAGTTGGCAACAACTAGTTGGCCACTAGTTAGCTAGGTTGTTATGTTGTTGCGCGAGTGCTGCTGGAGCTACGTACGAAGTACTAATATGGACCTAACGCACAAGATTTTGCTTTCTAAGAGCTTAGTTATTTATTTAAATTTGTGCGGAAGACGACGACCAGATCGAGACCGCTCTGCATCGCTCTGATGCACTGGGTTAAACGCAATGTCATCTTGCTGGTTCACTTGCAAGCGTTTTGGAAAGCGCGCGGGAAACCTACGAAAAGCGCGTTCTCGCAGCTCCGGCTGCCACGTATGGCCGCACGTATCCGGATGCACCGCATACAACCGGAGAGATCGATGGCCAGCACAGGTGGAAACATGTACAAAGTCTCTTCTGTACGGCAAGCAACAAAGGAGGAGCGATACTATCGCTGCCATAGATCGACGAGCCGCCGTGGTTGGTGGTGCGGCGTGGAAGAAGCTTGTGCAACAGGATCCAGTATGGGATGTTTAACCTTCTGCGCATGCCATCAGAGTAGCAATGCTAATGCAATGACAGTAGCAAGGAGCGACTGCGCTGAGCTGCGATCGTGGGCAAATGGGACTTTCTACTGTGAGGTCCATCGGATGTACTAGTACCGGGTTGGACGTCTCGAACGGTGAGAGACGCACTTCTTCGCACCTGGGACAAGTTCCTTGCTACCATGTACAGCATTGCACTGGGTCATCTTCGCAGCCTTGGCGCTAAGCTCGCGTTTTAGTTGCCGTAAATTTGATGCGAAAATACCGTTGTCCCGCCGGCTAACGATGGCTGTCGAAGATCTGGCAATTCTAGAAGATTCAGGCTGCAGTTTCGGGCCCCCGTCCGGGGACCCCTCTCGCGACTATGACGTGCTTGACCCACGAGCGTATTAGCTGCACTAGTCTCAATAGACGTGGCATGGAACTCATAGCGCCGCTCCAATTCTAAGGACGCACACCTCGCTGCGCTGTGATTAATGTGCAGGGTCCTTGCATTTGTTGGATAGATTTGGTGGTACCCCAAATTAAGTTTGAGGTACCCCACCTATTGCTCAGTAAAGTGCGACCACGGTTCCACCCAATCCGTGGTCATCATTTGATTCGTGTGAAGCCAAGGACGAGGAGGAGATGATGCTGCCTGCCGCTGCGCGTCGCGCCGCCCCGCGCCTGCTGGGCCTGAAGCACGGACTGCCGCCGATGCACCTGCTGCCGTCGATGCACTTTCACAGCTCGACGCCGCTGGCGAAGCGCGACTTTTACGAGGTCCTCGGCGTCGGCGCCGGCGCGTCCAAGAACGACATCAAGAAAAAGTACTACGAGCTCGCCAAGAAGTTCCACCCGGACACGAACAAGGACGACCCGAACGCGGCCAAAAAGTTCGCCGAGGCCACCGAGGCCTGGGAGGTGCTGGGCGACGACGACAAGCGCCAAAAGTACGATACGTTTGGCCATGCGGGCGTCGACCCGAACGCCGGTGGCGGCGACGGCTTCCACGGCGGCGGCTTTGAAGACATCTTTGCGTCCATGTTTGGCCACCAGGCTGGCGGTCGCCGCAGCGGTCGTCCGCAGCCGCAGCGTGGCGCGGACGTCCAAGTCAACGTCCACGTCTCGTTCATGGAGGCGGTCAATGGCACGACGCGCGACCTGAACCTCAACACGGACGTGACCTGCGACCCGTGCGACGGCAGCGGCGCCAAGCCCGGCACGAGCAAGCGCAAGTGCAAGAGCTGCGGCGGCTCCGGTGTCGAGATCCTCCAGCAAGGCTTCTTTGCCGTCGAGCAGCCCTGCCGTCGGTGCCGGGGCGAAGGTAAGCACCACTCGATGCGTGGACACAGTGTCTTATATACCGAGTAGGCTTTATCATTGAGACGCCGTGCACGAGCTGCCGCGGCCGTGGCAAGGTCAAGAAGGCGCGCACGGTCGAAGTCAAGATCCCGGAAGGCGTCGACAATGGCATGAACCTCCGCCTCGCGCACCAGGGCGAAGCCGGCAGCAAGGGTGCGTCGATTATATGACGCTGTGAACCTCACACGCGCGCGTAGGCGGGCCGTCGGGGCATCTCTACGTGTCGATCTCGGTCGCAGGCGACCCGTTCTTCAAGCGCAGCAAGACAGACGTGCACTGCGAAGTCCCCATCTCGGTTGCGCAGGCCATTCTTGGCAGCTCGATCGTCGTGCCGACGCTGACGGGCCAGGTCGAAATGACGGTAGGCCATCGCCGGTCGAGACCTCTTATGTATGGACATGGCGCAGATTCCCAAGGGGACACAGTCGGGCACGACGCTCAAGATGCGCGGCAAGGGCATCAAGGAGCTCAACTCGTCGCGCCGCGGGTCGCAGCTCGTGACGATGAACGTGCACATCCCGGACACGTTGTCGGCGCGTCAGAAGGAGCTCATGGAAGAGTTCGCCAAGGAAGAGCAGCTGCGTGGCGAGGCCGGCGAGTCGTCGTGCAAGACGCACTCATTTGCCGAGACGGTGCAGAAGACCGTCGATCGCATCAAGGCGTTCCTCAAGCCCAAGGAAGCCAAGCAGGACGAGACGGCGTGAGCTGCAGTAGTATCGTATACTGGATGCATGTTAACATAGACCGATTACAAGAGAAAGACATCGTCTTTCGGGCGCTCAAAGACGCGCGTCTTCTTGCCCGGCATGTCGAGGAGCTCGTGGATCTTGGCCGTGCACTGCTTAAAGTCCTCGCTCTTCTCCCACGCCTCGTAGTCACGACGGCTCCGCCACTACAGCCGTGGCCTCAGTGCACAGCCAAGATGTCATCGCAGCGTACCTCAGACATGACGATGTACTTGTGGTGGTCGTCCATGTCGCTCATGGTCTCGACCGAGATGAGGCCCGGCTGCCGACGCACCGTCGCCTTGACCTATGCGTTCGCATGAGGCCTCGCTGCCATCGCCGAGCGCGTACCCGCTCCATCATGCGGTGGACGGTCGGCTCGAAGCCGCGGCTCATGATGCGCTCCGTGAGCACGCGGACGGGACCCGAGGTGACCATGGTGACTGCTACGTGGGGCTGCAAAGGCAAAAGCGGTTCTGGCAACTGCCGGTATCTTCCACCAAATTATCCGGATCAATCAGTTGATTGCCGAACCACTTCTGCTCCATCCGCAGACGACAGCAGCGCAAGCGGGTCAGAATTCGACCTTGCGCAAGCACAGATGCTTCTATTAGGAGAGTTGCGTCAAATTCCATTGCTGTCCCTCGATGCAGCGCCTGGTATCCGACCGGTCGACTTCTAGTCGGCAATAAAGTGGTCTAGTTGAAGTTGGAGCGATTGCGCAATCGTTTGGGAACGCTATAGCCTTCTGCGTGCAACGACGCAGCCAGGAAGGCAGGTTGTCTGGTTGTTTACCGAGAATAAGTTTACTAGTGCTGACAAAGCAAAGTGCCGGAGCCGCGCAGTGCCATGCGAGGCGGCAGCATGGCGCTTGACGAAGCTCGCCGAACAAGTAGCGACGGTTGCGATGTGAAGGTTTGGTGTGGATGGTCGTCTTGTCATCAAAGGCTGGTTTCGACGCTGGAGAAAGCATCGGAAAAGACACTAGGCGCTCTGTCAAATGCAGCAGTGATAAAGGTCGTCAGCAACCGCGAGTGGGGTGCAGTGTGTGCGTGTTGTGCTACTGCAGCGACAGCCTGCTCGAGCGACGTGTTGGCTACGACTCCCGCAGCCCATTCGGCGGCACTACGTGTGATGGTACACCTACTAGCTATATCGTACTATAGTTGTGCTAGTTGTGCCAGCCCCCCAATGCCAAGGAAGGACCGTCGCTCACCAAGTTTCTTTTCTAAATGCGCTCTCGTGCTGCCACGTAATTGCGCAAGAGTGATGGTGCCATGAAGGCGGACCCGAAAGCTGAGTCGCGACAGGCAAGGTGAACAGGCGATGCACTACACTGTGATGACCAAGCTCTCGCGCACGAGGACTACAGACCTATAGCGTTTGCCATTCTCTCGCCTCGGACGTTTACACTAGAGATGTGGCTGGCCACATCCCTTTAGCATCTGGTCCCGATTCAAGTTCCAAATTTCAGATTCTAGATTGCGATGTGGCGCGACCTAAGCCAGGTACTGGCACCAACGATCCTAAAAGAAGGCTCCTTGCACCGGGTTCAAGAACTGCCGAGAGCGTCAACGTCTGGACGAGTGTACGGTCGGCAGCCGCGGCCGGACGCGACATGCGCCTGCCATCCATCCCAGCGAGGGCCGGAACGTGTCAATGAATGCTGTGAGCCACCTCTGGGTGTTTCTGAGGAGAGGCGTGCTCTGTTCGCAGCCGGTCGCCCTTCTTCCAGTTCTTCCACCCACGCTACGTCGCTCTCTCCATTCTTGAAGGTTGCTGCGGCTGCTAATGGGGTCGATGAGACCAGTTGCAACGCCGACACGACCATGTAATACATAAGTTAGAGCCGCTACGACTACCGGCTGCGCATGCTCGGGAGGATGCGAATGGGCGCCGACGCGATCGGGTCGTGCGGTATCCGCGACGCGTTCACAATCGCACGCGTCAGTGCAGCGACCCACGCCTTGCAGGCTGCTGGGCTTGGGCAGCGGAAGAGGACGGTCGCGCCATGTTCCGACGTCAGCTGGAGGCTTGCATCTCGCATGCGACAGACGACCGTGCGCGGCGTGAGCACCAAGCTCTGTGTGCGCGCGGCTGCGATGGGTTCGAAGCGGGGTGTCACAGGTACCCACGCGACGCGGCCGCCTTCCAGAACGACGCGCACCTCCGTCGTTGATGCCCACCAGGATGTGGCGGGTAGCACGAGGATGCCCGTCTTGGCGGCCATTGGCGGACCTTGTCTGGCCATCGATGGGACGCGTTGCACCTCCTAATCGAAATGAGTGCCAGGTTGCAGTTGCCATCGCGTTGGGCGTCGTACCCGAGGTTCGCTGCGCGGGCACAGCATGCTCGGGTAGATGGCCGCGTGGAGCGTCATCTTGGCTGTGGGCTTGGAGGCTGGCAGCCCAGCTTGGTCGTCGAGCGCGCTGAGGTTGTAGAGACAGCCCGTCTTGCGCGAGAGGCGGAGCGGGCGCAATACCGGCGATGGCAGCGGAGACCGCGTGAGAAGCCGCTCCTTGAGGTCACCGCGCGCCTCGAGGTAGCTGTCGCGCGTCGGCGTGAGAGCGACAAAGTGGCCCCACTCGCCGTGCCCGCTGTGGCTCATGCTGCTGTTGATTCGCAAACGAAATCTGCCGTGTGAGCGCTTCACGTCTCGATGTGACCAACGCTCGGCTGAGGCCAGTCGAGAGATGCGGCGCGTCTGCCATTGGCTCCGAGTCAAAGGTTGAAGCGGTGCTGCGCCAACTTCAAGTTGGGTCGACCATACAAATCCCGAGATCAATTCACTGCCAGCACAAGCAAGTGGTGTGACGCCGCGCCATGTGCCTCGAAAAAAGGGCTCACCCCCTCATTTATGATGGCCCGGTCCCTTTGTTTGCATGGTTCAAACAAGGTAAAAGTGATCGCATGGGCCGGGGGGTACCCATCAAAACTCAAATGGATGCGTCGCCGGCCAGGCCCACAGCAACCATGCTGGCGCTGGCATCTCGCAGCGACTCAACCTGCGACTTTGGCAACCATCAACCTTGGCAACAGACAGGCCTTCGTAACCATTATCGAGATGCGGAAATCAAAGGATGCGTCGCTAACAGGATGTGCGCATCGAAGTCGAGAGCTCGTGGCAAGACCGGCCGTCGTCCAACGGTCGCGCACCTGCGGCAAGGGGCACGCAGGGCAATCATACCTTGCGCACGCCACGGTTGGCTACTCACGAGCTTCGAAGATCGTAAAATATAGAACGACTGTCGGAGATTGATAGCTACTCGTTCGAACCAGCGATTATGAAACCGAGTTTTGAAGCTGGCTGCGGACGCCAACAGATATTCCGTGCTCGATATCTTTAGCTACTTCTTGCATGGCGACGACGCCGCTTCTCTTGGCGGTGACCATCTTGGCTCGATAATTACAGCACTCACCCACAGCTGCTAGACGCCCCGCTCTGGCTACGCGAATGTGTTTGATTCCTACAAGGCCCATCTGCTCAGCCAGAGCCTGAGCTGGCCGCAGCTCGAGCAACTCACGTACCTCGTCCACGAGACGGCCTCGCACATGCCGGTCGAGGCCAAGCTCAATCAATGGACGCAAGACCAAGAAGGTGCAAGACGAATGCATTGCGGCATGCACATTTGGGCTGTTCCTAGAGGCCATGGAAGATCGCATGGAGCAGGACGAGCGCTTCGTACCGCCGCCGTCGTTTGAAGAAGTCCAGCTCATGAAGCAGTGGCTCGCGATCCCGCGGCTCAACTATGACCAGTTCCGGTCGGTTGCGATGGCGTTGCGGCAGCCGGGGATCGAAGCGTATGCCACCGCGAGCGTCTTTCTGCAGTTTCCACACGACGCCTTCGGGCGACTCAATGGTCTCGCGTGGGTGAACGTGGTGCGCGCGAGCTCGCTGGCGCTCCGTGCCCACGCCCTTCTCTCGTACTGTGACTTTGCATGTTTCAATGTATCAACCAAAGGTTGGACGTAGTGCCTACGACACGTCGGGCAAAGGGGTCTTGTTGGAAAACAATATTGTCGATCTAGTCACAGACTGGGCAGCAAGCGTGCCCTGGCGCACGCCTCTCGAGGCATGCAAATGTCGTGACTGGCATATTCTCACGATTTTACGGGCAAATAGGAGACTTTTCGGTCGTATTTCGTGCTCATTGTCGCGCGCATGCTCTGGCTCGCGTTGGTGCCGCACCTCACAGGTACATTTGCGTATCGTATATATTCTTTAGATTGTCATATTGTCTTGTGGCGATGGCCTCACGGACTTGTAGGAAAAGTTGTGATTGAGCGGGCGCGGGCTCATCCCTACTGCCACGCACTGGTCAACTTGCAGACGGTCGAGTATCACAGCTCGAACGAATATGGGGCCAACCCGCTGACGCTCGAGGCAGCGACAAAGCTCCACCGCCAGTACATGCAGCTGGACACGGACAAGAACGGGCTGCTCTCAAAAACAGAATTCCTCAATTATGGTACAAATGAGATCTTATATCACGAAATTTGAACATGAATGAAATAGGAAGAAAAAAGGCGTTTGTGCCCAACGACTCGTCTCGCCCGACACACGAGCTCACGCGTCAGTTTGTCGACCGCGTCTTTGAGGTCGTCCGCACGTACGACGGCGAGCTGGTGCGTCCGCTGCAAACACTGGAATGTGTCCAAACAGTGTTTTTACAGGATTATAAATCGTTTTTGGATCTCAATTTGCGCATCCAAGACGGTGTGTCCAAAGGCGCGCTGCAGGTAGACCATATATCTGGATCTGTCATGAGACGGGGTGCTCGTAGATGTACTGGCGCGTCCTTGACCTCCACGACGTTGGCTACCTTGACGGTGCTGTCGTCGAATTTTTTCTGCAAGGCATTGCAACCAAGGTGATGGCTGCTATGGGGTCGGCCCTCGACACGCGTGTGCTTCGGGTATGAGTTGCATTTGGTTGCATTTCCAAATGGTATAGTCTGACATGTCAATCGGCAGAGCGAGCTCTTTGACATGCTCCAACCCAAGCACCCGCTGCACATCACTCTCGACGACATTCTGTCGAGTCTGTACGGCCACACATTTGTGCGGTACGATGGACTACTTACGAAACGTGGTGGTGTTAATGTCGTTTTTTGGCTAACGTAGTGTCTTGACCGACTACGAAAGTTATTTGGACTACGAACGCCACGCCAAATAAATGTATCGTATTCCTTCGCGACGATGCGTCTTATCGACGGCTCGAAAAGTGGCAGAGACTACAGCCGACAAACACAAGACCGTACAGCACCAGTGCCGCCCCAACCGTTTGCAGCGTGTCGCCATTTTGAAGCCACCTATGACGCAGCGTCGCGAGGTCCCCATAGTGGAGAAAGTGCCGAGGGGGCACTAGCGCCGGGTCGTTCGACGCTACCATCGCCCATCCAAGCGTCTTCTCACCCGCTGCGTCACACAGGGGCACGGACTCGAGCAGCCACACGCACGACACCAAAGCGCTCTGAGCAATCGCGGCTTCGACCGTCTGGTGCCCAGGAATGGGGGCCGTACTCTCCTCGTTCGTCGTCTTAGCCTGGTCGCAGTTGCAACGGAGGAGGTCCGGGTCCGTCACGAGGATGCGATGACCACTTGCTGTGACGATGACCAGCTCGTCGGCTCGGCTGGCATCACTCTCGCTGCGCTTGGCGACACGGCCCGAGAACTGCACGTCGTACGCCACTCGGCCCGGTGTCTCGGGCTGGAGCGGCAATGCCTCGATCGAAGCAACGGTCTGCAGCGCGTCGCTTAGGCGGACAAGCTGCGCGCGTTTGGCATAGGCCACGTGGCCCAAGTAGACACAATGGCCGCCCAAGTAGAGAAGCGGAAGGGTCGTGACCAGTGCGCTCGGTCGCATGTCGTTGGGATGTTGAAATTTGAAAATGCATGGCGCGAGTGTTGACGAACCGTGGGATCCCAAAGAAAAATACATGTTTTAAACATATTTCTTATTCCATTGGGTATCGAGTCCGGTGCAGCAAAACTCGACCAGCACAAACAGAGGATCGTGCATGTCCCATCAACAATCAACGACGCGTCTTCCTTCATGATCATGCCGACGAGTTGTTGGTGGTGCCAGGTTGCGACCCCAACGGCCGGTCGAGAACGTTGGTCGTGCCGCTGCATTCCCATTGGTTGCTTCGATATTTTTGCTCGCGGCTGATTGGCGCATTCGAGAAAGGCCGTCTTCGTCGCCACATTTCAATTTGTATGAGTGCAAGCGTCGGGCTCGTCCTCGGCGGCGGCGTCTCGGTCCTCTTTGGCCGCGCCTTTTATGCGCTCCGCGACGACGCCCTCGGTGACGTGGACGTTGTGCGAGCGAGCCT
>NW_008246076.1:254752-255371 GCF_000281045.1 Saprolegnia diclina VS20
CACCTCTTGGACGACAACGGCCAGCTCAAACCAGAGTTTGCCGCGCTCTTGTAGCAAGACTAACCTCCATCACACCGTGGAGAAGATCTCGGTTCTTCCGTGCTTTTTGTCGACGCAGAGTATCGAGCTGCTCCGCGTGCCGTCCTTGTTGAGGTGCAGCTTGCCTGGACGGCTTTGAACAGCGCTATCGTTTGCACGTTGAGGTCCCAGCCAATCTCGACGTCTTTTTTGTCAATGGTGCAGAGCGTAGCAACGAAATCCAGATACAGCGCCTGCACCGCACTCATGCTCATGTGTTGGCACTGGTACCGTGGGAAATGCTGCGAGTCATATCTTTTCCTGCACCGTTAGGACGTTCATTCTGACATAATAGCAGGCGCGCTTTGTCCATGGACTGTTCCGCATACATGAGCAAACCGCGAGAGCTGTGAGAAACCCTCTTCAGCCACTTGAAGAATGGAGCACCACATGTTACCAGCAGTGATCTATTATATCGAGTCCGGTCCGGCTAGTATACATGGCATTACAAGAGCGCGGCAAACTCTGGTTTGAGCTGGCCGTTGTCGTCCAAGAGGTGTAAGTGGGCGCGGTGGAGAAGGCGGACACGCCCAAACTCTTG
>NW_008246076.1:257206-272480 GCF_000281045.1 Saprolegnia diclina VS20
CTGCAGACAGAGGTGGCGGCGCTGCGAGCGCGTAGCGTAGCGCAAGAGGCCGAGCTGCGCGTGCTGCGGCATCTCGTACGACGCAAGCCAACGCATGGTAGCCTGTAGTCAAATTCGGGATGCGAGTCCAATGGGTCGTACATAATGAAACTTCGAAACTCAAAAAGTAGGAAATTCCCGTTTTGTCCAAACGCCCACTGGAGAATTCATTCAGGCAGGATCAAGACTCTGTTTTATTTCCACTTTGTCAAGAGTGTGACAGGGTCCGGGTGCGCAATCGGCGCGGGCTTGGTTTGCCGACTGCTAAACCGGGATCGGTACGATGGTGTCGACTTGGGCCGGTACGGGTTCGGATGACGTGGCGTCTCGAGACTGATCGGACTGCGCACCTACGGGGCCAATCAAAAGTCATTCACGACACATTGGCAAACAATGTCCTGTAACGCGGCATCGGACGCGACAATTGTGGTCGTTGCTTCTGTACAAAATGCCTCAAACGACTTGATGACACGCGCAAACGCACCCGAGACGCGAAACGCGCTCACGCGGACTGCGCTCTTGGTGTCGAGCACGGCCTTGCCGGGCGGCCCAGCGCTGCGCGGGTGGCGCGCTTTGACCACATGCAGAAGCGAGAAATCACCCGCGGTGGGGTCGCTGCGAAACTTGAGCGTTCGGCTCTAAGCAAATGCGTCAACTCTTAGTCGCCCAGTCGTTCGTACGGGAAAGCGCTGGGTGGGCTCTCCCGGTGCCACGCGCTCGACCGACATGAGCCCCGTGTCTACATGCAAGCAACGTTGAGCGCCATACGACGAGGTGCATAGGATGTACAGGGGTCGGTGGGGTAGTGGGGGTGGAGAGGGTAGTGCGGCGTTGGGATTTGTTGGCTGGGTGGAATCACCCCCAAGTCGACGAGGTTCAGGTCGAGTCTACAGGATGCATGACAACCTGTCCATTGTTGTGGCCGCGACACGTACGGCATCAGGCCCCTTGCGGCAGGCAACGGGTCCGAGACGGTCTTGTCGTCCTGAAACAAGCTCGAGAGCGCGTGCAGAATCTAAAAACACCCCACTATCAATCAAATCGCATATCTGGTCTGCTACGGCTGCGTTGGTCTGGTCCAAGTGACTCCGCATCTGACCGCGCCGTTCCAGCACCTGTGTTCGAAGGCGCTCCTTGGTGCGCAGAGCCTTTTGCATCACTTGAAGAAGGCTTGACCAGTGCGAATCCCGCTGGTTGTGGTGGTACGTATGATGCGCCTTCGCCTGCACCAATCGATTGAGTCTTTGACCAGAATAAGCAGGCGTTGCACCTCTAGCACACGCGCCTGAAGCCGGCGTACGGCTGCGTGGGCGGCCAGCGTGCTCCAGTTCAAGACACTCAGCGAGCTCATAACGTCTCGCCGCGCGCGAACGAGCGTTCGCAAGTAGTTGAGCCCTTTGGCGTGGTGGTGGGGGTCGGCCATGGGTGGCAGCGCTACCAAGCGCGGCTCGGTCTCGGGCAGCGCTTCTTGCTCTTCCAATTCGGTGGTGACGGGCGACGGGAGCGCGCTGGCGGCAAGTCCTTTGCTGGCAGCCACGGGCTGAAGCGAGCGAATCTCGAGCATTGTATGCAGCTCTGCCACGGACTCGTGCTCCAACTGGTTGCTATCGCGCAGACGATGGGCATGTTCGCTGTCGACGGGCAGCATCCGCGGAGTCTCGTGCGCTGTTTTGTCGCGAGGCGGGCTCGTACTGACAACCAACGGCGTGAGCATTGGGAGGGCCACCACAAGGGACGTGGGGAGCTTGACCTCTGCCGGGAGACGACTCGAACGGCGCTTGGGGGGCGAAGTCGGAGGTACCGTAGGAGGCCCATCTGCAAACGGGGCTAGCGTCGGATGTGGAAGGGTGTGGTCCTGCGCTTGTATTTTGGACGAGGGACTTGCATTCGCCTTGGACGTCACCACGGTCTCTGGCAGCCAGGGGGAAGGTACGTATATGCTTGCACTGGGCAAGACACACAGAGGCGCTGCGAGCAAAGTGGCCGATGACCCTGGCGAGGTTAGGGGTGCTGTCGAGGTTAGGGGCGCTGGAGACGTCGGTGGGGCTGGAGCTTTAGAGCGCAGTGGTGCTGTGACGTCTGGTGTCTCGTTGTCGGCCGCCATGATGAACGTCGTCTCGAAGTGACTTGCCTTCTTCGTTGGGTCGTCATATTCCTGTTGTGAGGGGGTTGCTCTCGCCATTTGCTCTGTCGATAGCTCTTCAGGAGCCTCCTCCTCTGCTTGATCGTCGGTGATACCCGCTGCTTCTGGATGCACCTCGTTACTGGCAGCATCTGGAACCTGCTGTATGGAGAAGACATCGTCGACGATTTGGCTTTCGGCAATGTCATTCATTGGAAGCGGCGATGACGGAGGATCGTCGTCCATGACCTCGGACGCCGTCGACGACTCGAGCACGCACTCGAGCAAAAGAGGGTCGTTGCGTGATGGTACGATCGCCACTGGCGGTGTATCAACCAACGAGGCGGAGCTGGACTCGGTTTTGGCGCGGGCCACCGGCGCGACCCGCTGGTGCCCGAGCTTGGCTTCTGTGTGCCCAAGCCGTGCGAGGTGTGTTTTCTTCTCGTCAGGATAAAGCATTTGCTTGGGCGGCCGTGGGCTTTTGTTTTGCGAAGTGCTCTGGGACCGCGACTGACGCGGTTCAGGCTTGCGCTGGCTTGGCTTTCGCTGCTGCTTGTTCGTGGCTTGCACGGGCGGTTCAACCTCATTGCGCTTGGCTGTCCACGCATGATAGAGCGACACAAGTGCCTCAAAGCTGCGCTGCTTGGTGTCTACATACGCGTGTTCAATTTTAGTTAGAGAAAATACTAAAATATCAAGCTATCAAAATAGCAGCTTGATACAAAACAAGTACCGTCGCTCGCCGCCGCGATCGTGTTGCTTAGCGTCGTAAACCACGTCCACGCGTCGTGCGGCGTCGCGGCCGCATGACTGGACAGCGTGCGAAGAAACTCTAACAATGGAGGTGTAGACACCAATTCGATGGTGACGGCGACCTTGGATGTCGTCGTTGATGGTACTCCACTGCGTCTCTTGGCTTTCACTGGCGGCCGCGCGCATTTTGAGCACCTCGCTGGAGCCATTATGAGGAGCGTGCAACTAGACACAGAGCACGGCGTACGCTTGGACGAGGTAGTTGGTCTTGTAGCAGTTGAATTCGGTCAGAAGGCAGATTTGGCCACGCTCCAGTTTCTCGCATTCAGTCTTCCAAAACGCAACTTGCGCGAGCAATCTAATACCTCGCTTTGTGTACATGTTGTCTGTGATTCGCGTACCGTTTTCGCATCGTGAGCATTTCACCGGCGAGACGCGCGAGGTGCGACGACAGCGTGACAATGCGCTGCATCTGAACGCACGCAACTTTTTGTGTCGACTCTTTCTGCAGCTAGCGCACGCATGAGATGACCTTACATAGCGTAGAGTGTACCTCGAGCTCGGCTTGCAGCGTCAGGATCGACTCGACAGGGTTGGCGCGCGCAGCATCCAGTGGCATCGCGGGCAGCGGGCTCGCGGCAAAAGCGCGCTGGAGGTCGGTCCACTCGACCTCGGTTTGCTGCGCTGCGGCTTCGGTGACGCGTGCCAGTGTCTCGGCCTGCGTGTCGTCGTCGCTCCACGGGATCAAGGACGCAATATCGATCTCGGCGGCATTCTCAAGCGGCGTTGACGGTAGCATCGCACGGGTGGAGAGCTGGGCGAGGTACGATGTTAGCGCTGCCTGCTTATCCCGCATCGCCACCGTCGAATCTTCGCGCAGGGCACTCAGCGTATCGCTGAGAACCTAGTACGAACAACTATGTCAATAAATGCAGAAACGGTGAGTCCTTTGGTACTGTGATTTCGTCTCGTAGCAGCTGTTGAGCTACTTCCGAGGCGTGGCGAACCTTGAGCAAACTGGCCTCGGCCGCCGATACATTCTCTTGCAGTGTCCGGAGCACATCGTCTTTGGTGTAGATCTCGCCTTGGAGGTCGCTGACCAAGACGGCCTGGTCGCGGAGTAGTGCTTCGAGAGCCTCGGTGCGGGCCCCGTCAACGACGACTGGGGTCGGCGTCGGCTCGATGTGCTTGAGCGCCTCGGCCACGACGGTATCGGTCTGCACCGAGACTGAGTGGTGCGCACGTGAAGCGTCGGTTGCTGTGGTCGCTTCGGCTTTGCTGCTACTACCTAAATCCCGTGATGAGACTCGAACGATGCTGGGATGCTATCGTTAGCACGCGTAGGTTTTGGTATCGCTGCCAACTGCGCACGCAGCTCGGTCACTACCGCCGTCGATTGGCAAATGTTGTGACAACAGTAGCTACCTGTTGCCGTCAACGTCGTTTGCTGCGTCGTTAACGTCGTGTTGGCAGCTTGTAGTTGAGTGACTTCGTCTTGGCGCTGCTCGACCTCGCGTTTGAGCTACAGGTAGCGTCACGTCAGCAGAAGCCGAGAACGACGCATAGCGACCTCTTGGAGCCGCTGCAACGAGCGCTGGAGCTGCGCATCCGCGTGCACGTCCACGGTCGTCGACACGGTCGCAGGGTCAATGATGCCGAGGCCGTTGCACTGCAAACAAGGCACGCGACTTGCGGACCGCGTTGGCGGCGACGGTGCGCTCTTTGGTGGCGGCAAGTGGACCTCGAGTATGGTGTCGGGCGCCGGCTCGGGTGTAAGCGCTTGCACGAGCGACGAGAGATGCGCGGCTGCCTTGGACGTCTCCATCGGGTCGGTGAGGATCGTGGTGACCTCGCTCCACACCTCGGGCAGCGCCATGACTTCGATCATCGCCGCTACCGCATTTCTTCGAATCCGTCATTCCACATCTCAAAGCACCTGCAACGTCGCGCAGGGCGACAGTATGTGCGCTGACCGCGCTATCGATCGCAAGGCGCTCCCGGCGTCCACCAGAGGCGCCGTCGGTCCACCATGGCGCCACCGGCATCGAGGTGGTCGTTGTTGTTGGGAGTGGCGCAGTCGTCGCGGGAAGGTCGGGCTTTGTTTCGAGTGATTTTCGCAGCGCATCGAGCTCCGCTCTAGTATATCCAATCGTGTTTAGTAGGTGGTCAACCGACACGTGAAGGCCGCACCGGGCTTCGCGCGTTCGCTCCTCCCACTTGTCGCGGTCTTGCCGCAATACAAAGTTGAACTGCTTGCGTTTCTCCAAATCTTTTTTCAGCAGCTCGATCCGGTCGTCCATCGACGGCTCCTATATCGACATGAGGCATCAACGTACGAACAAGGAACGTCGTACATCGGCCGCCACTGAAGCCTTGCGCGGCGACGTCTCCTCGGATTTGGCCGCGTCCATGCGTCGCCGCTGCAGGTGGAGCCCCGCAATGGCCTCTGCCATCGCCCTCGCTTTGCATCAACCATTGAAAATGATCTGGATGTACCGTCGAGGGCGCGGAGTGTCGCGGGGTCGGTCTTTTGCCGCGTCACGAGCTCTCGGAGCATGAGAATCTCCTTGTAGTGGGCTTTTCGCAGCGCATCCATCTCGTAGCTGCGTCGATCCAAGCTGGACCGAAGGCCGTCGGTGACGACGTCGCACTCGGCGACGCGGGCTTCGAGGAGCGCGCATTTCTCCGTCACGCGCGCAATGGTGTGCGTTCGCTCCTTGAGCTCGTCGCGGAAGACCTCGGTCATCGTGTTGAGGTACCTACAGCGCGCGTCATGACGAGAACGTAAACAGTGGAGTGATGGACTTTGTTTCCCGGTCCTGGACGGCCAACGACAGCGGTCCTTCGAAGAAGCCATCGAGCAATTGCACAAGGTCCTGTATGTGGTATTACGCCAGCCGAAAGAGACAGGCATTCGTACGTCTTCCATGTGGGCGGCGTCGTGCCGCATGCAGTGGTCGCGCAGCGTGGCCAAGAGGTTCATGCGAGCACGGCCCACGACCGACGTTGTCTCGTGCTTGAGCCGCGGTGCGGTCGTCACAAACCGCGGCGACGGCGCACTGTCATCGTCCGTCTCTGGGATCGCGTCCATGCTGAGTGGAAAGGCGAAGCGGTTTCGGCGCCAAATTATAGCTCCTGCTCGCAAACTGAGCGGAGGAGTTTAAACATGCTGATCGAATTGACGTCATATCTAGGTATCGCAAACTGAGAGGAGGAGCCTACGACGTGAGGCTGGCTACACTGACCATTGCAACGACGCTTTCTCCTAGAAGCCTGAACCGCTACTCGGCTACGGCTCACTGGTATACCAGGACGCGTACCGATAACCCCGCAAGAGTCGACATTTGATAGAGCCCTAAACGCCTCGTAGCTTGGTGTACCGGTGCACGCATCAACGCGGACAATGGCTTTGCCATGGACGAGCCGCCTTGACATCAATGACGTGGCGGCGGCGGTGACGCTCATGTCGAATCTGATTGGCTATAATTCGCCATTGTGTTGGTATGCTGGCCAATCCCTTCGACTGCGAGCATCCGGATTACGGCAATTCCTGCTATTTCATACATGGGGAACTATTAAAAATCATATATTTCTTTTTTGTAGCAATGCTCAGTGCTCTACATTAGTCCGATTATCCCGCAGTAAAGCGTTTACTCGTACTAATCTTTCGCCTTTTACTAAAGATTACCGTGGACGTCTTACAAACAATGCGGCTTCACCAATTTCTGACCTCCCTCTGGGAGGACCCCTCATATCTCTGAAATTCTACCACTTTTTACACTCCCCGCTCACTTTTTACACTCACGTATCACCGGTTCTCTTTTCTCGTACACTCACTTTTCACACTCGTCCATTTGCTACACACACGATAGCGATTGCCAGCGTAAACTTACTGAGCTCCAGGTCTTTGGGAGCTACCAACTATACATTCGCTTGCACTCGATTCAAAGTGTGATTTTGGGACGAAGGAATTTCGATTCTGGGATTTGATTTTGAAGTTTTGATTATGAAGTTTTGATTCTGGAGATTTGATTTTGGTTTTGTTGCTTCATGTAGAGCTCGGCGAGGAGTTGGAGGCAGCCGGCTGCAGACGGCGTGAGCTCCAAGGTGCTAGGCACAATATTGTCATATCATACCAACCGCAGTTTACTACGTACTTTGTGGACAGCGCTGCTACGGGCACAAACATAAGGCGCGTGCTCTCATACTGGTCTTGCGCGTCGACGTATCGCTCTTGCACGTCGGCGACCGAGAGCGCGCACTCGATAAGGAACGCTCCAGAGACAGATTAATCACGGGAGGCGGTGCCACACCTACCGTAGCTGGGCGTCTCGGCGCTGCCTTGAAGCGTCACGCCGAGCAGCAGCGGCGGCGAGAGCGCGCTGCGTGGGACGTTGGTTTCTTCCTCGACTTCGGCCGTGATCGAGTCGAAGAGCTCGGCGACGCACCGCGCGTTGAGCTCGTCGCTAAGTTCGTAGTCGCTCTCGCAATGCAAACCTACTTTCTACAAAAAGCATGTGATGATCAATGCCAGAGGAAACGTGGCAGACCTCGGGCTCGGGATGGCCACCGGGCACGTCGGCCATGTTCGGGTACGCGCCGACAGCATTGCTGCGCTGGAGGAAAACCACATGCTTGTCGCTTGTCACGAGCGCTAGGGTTCATAGCGATCCAGTCGGTGCACAGCATGCGTCGAATACCTGCAGCGACGCCGACCTTCATCGAGAGGTGTTGGCGCGGGTTCTCGCCGCCGTCCCGCCGCAACGTCGCGACAATCTCGGGGCGCGAGCATGTGCTAATGTACTCCTTGTAGCTCGTGAGGCCCCACGTCATTTGGAGGCCGGTCGACGTCAGTGCGGACGACGCCAAGCGGAACTTGGCGCCGTTGAAGAGGTGAGGCTGCGCCGCCAGCTTGTCGTCCCATAGCTTCTCCATGGCATCTTCAAGCTCACGAGAGGCGTGCTTGCGCCGGTTGCCTTGAGGCGACAGCGCAATGCAGACGCGGTCCTGGCCGAGCGGTCCCCGGCCGCCCACGAGGAAGGATTCGACCGAGCTCATAAAGTGCACTCTGGCGTTCGACCTGTTTAAACGCGTTAAATGAAGGTCGTCTGGAATTACGCTGCATTGTGTGGCGTTTGGAGAGCGCAACGTCATCAAGTTTCGTTGCCAAGACAATTCAAAGGTGTCCATACAATGTTTAGCATCCAACGAGCGCTTGCTCTCTGCTTCTGCCATTGCGAGATTCGCTGAGACCGGATTGAACTGGATGTTTAAACCACTTTAGCGTGGACGGTAAAACAGGGAGCCGTAAAACCTGTCGCGTTGAATATCCAAAATCAAAGGTTTCCACCTGCCCGCCACAGCATGAGCATCCCTGGCACGACCGTCGTCCTCGGCTACTGCGACTTGGCCGCGGCCGGCGCGCGCCTTCTTCATCACATCTACGTGCAAGACGCTGCGCTGCTTGAGAGCTCGCTGACCGTCTTGGGCCTCACCGTGGCCATCCGCACGTATGCCGAGACCAGCGTGAGCTTCGTCGTTGTCCGTGATCCGGTGCCCGACGCGCTCTGCACGGCCTTTGCCGCTGAGCTCACGGACCTCCTCGTCGGCAAGCGCGTCGTGCTCCTCACGGCGCCCAACGTACCGCTCTCGAGCGCGGACGAGCGTTTTGTGTTTTGGACTCAGTACCACGCAACAGCACCGCTGAGCGGCCTCTCGTCGGCGCTTTTTCGCCCGATTCCGCTGGCCAAATGGACGCTCAAGGACGCCTTCCTCTGTGCGTGCTTGCACTTCTTCCAGGTGGAGGCGCTGCCGCTGACCGTGCTCCTCGTCCGCGGCTACAAGTACACGGGCC
The DNA here is from genome assembly GCF_000281045.1 of Saprolegnia diclina VS20. Taxonomy (NCBI): domain Eukaryota; phylum Oomycota; class Saprolegniomycetes; order Saprolegniales; family Saprolegniaceae; genus Saprolegnia; species Saprolegnia diclina. The sequence goes on from NW_008246076.1 coordinate 265,975, forward strand.
GCGCTACGGACGGCTCGGCCGAGGTACTACATATCCTGTCCATTGAGCATGCAACGATGGATGCTTATGCAACGATGCCATAGGCGATTGCCAAGCTTGGCGAAGCGCTGCCTTCTGTGCTCCAGGCGCTTGACATGCCGACTGCATTTGAAGTCGATGTCAAGTCGGCGAGCGTCATGAAGATGCTTTCGATGCACCAAGCCGCGCGTGGCGAGTCAAGCGTCCTCTACAACTAATGCAACGACCCTTGCTTTGATCGCTTCCTCGCATGTATGCGTGTTGTTGCTACGTGCGACGCCGTATTGCAGCACCATGGGACAGGGACCGTGAGACGAGGGAGAAGGCGTTGACAGGGGCGCGCAACGGCCAAACCGCCGACAGATACACCTCTCCGAGACGCTGCTACACCGTGAACGCGTCATGCCGTTGCGACCCTAGAGCGCGTACCATGACGGCGGTGGCATCCACTTGGCGTTCTCACGCTGTCCCAGCGGCTACCAGCGCCATGCGGGAGTATACCGCAGCTTCCTTCATTGCAGCTAGGATAGCGAGCCCTACTGAGGACTTGTACACCAGAGTAGCTGGACCGCGGATGAGGCAGCGCCGCTGATGGACGGTTGCGATCTGTGTAGAAAGTGCAGTGGATCATCCGGATACGTAACGAAAATGAGCCAATCGAGTGCGCGCGTGCCCGGTCGGCATCCGGATATCGCGAAATCCAAGCCAACGCCCGCGACGCCGGCTTCCGCCCGTTGGCCTTGACCTTCAGTCGCGACTCTTCTTCGATCGACACATGTGGCAGTCGGCGCGCTCCACGAGCCGCGCGTGGACGCTCGTATGCGACAAGCTCTCGGCGACCGACGATCTGCTCTCGACGGCGGAGCTCGACGCACTCCTCGCCAAGGTCGCCTCGCTCCCGCTGCCGCCGCCACGCCTACGCTCGGACGACGTCGGCGGCACTTTGGCCGCGCTCGCTACCAAGGTGCCCACCAAGTCGGAGCTACTCGTCGCGGACTTTATGCTCGTGCTGCGCCACGTCTGCAAGGAAAAACTGCCGCTCCGGCCCGAGCACGTGACCATCGTGCTGACGTACTGCATGAACGCACTGCTTCACTGCCCGTCGTGGTAGACACATTGCATTTTATTGCATCCATAGAGGCACTCATGCCACGGGGCTAGGTACGCGGAGCCGACGCTCTCTGGTATGGCACTGCTATTGCGCGACAATGCCGACAAGTGCCCGTTGCTGCACGAGTCGATCGTGACGCACCTCGCGGCGTACCTCGACCCGACGAGCGCCGACGTGGGCGCGCGCTTTGCAGCGACGCAGTGCGTGGCGTACCTCCTGCACGCGTCGACCCTCGCGCCCCCACCCGCGTTTGCCCTGCGTCTCTGGACGACGCTGGTCGACAACTTTTTACAGCAGTGCCGCCAGCTCCGCGGCGACGTGCCCGGCGTCCAGTGGACCATGGACCGCATGTTGTACAAGGTACGATCGGCGGCCGTGTCGAAGATGTTCTGAACCTGGCGGTAGACCTGCGCCGCCAGCCTCGAATGCATTTTGGCGCTCTTGCCGGCGCGAGATGCCGACGACCTCGGTCAGCAAATGCAGTTTGCGCTGCCCAACGTCCTTGCGAGCTTGCGTCAGATTTTGGGTTCAATTTTTTTTCATTTTTTAGGATTTACTCTGATTTTGGATGGGGTTAGGGTGTGGGCTCGTGCTCCAGGGCCCGACGGCTTCGTCGATCTCGGACTCGGACTCGGAGACACTCAAGCAGGGCATGTACGACCGCGCTTTTGCTGTCATGGTCTCGATCCACGACCTAACGTAGTGGGCTGAGCGCACGCTTGCGCCACCTTGTCGTGCGCGTGCTGTGCGTCATTCTCAAGGTGTACCCCTCGAGCATCACGCCATCGATGAGTCTCTACCTGCCCGAGAGTCTGTCGCTGCACATGGTGCTGTACGACCAGTCGCCGTCGCTGTTGACGCTACTGATCTCGGACCCGTACGAACTCGTGCGCCTTGAAGCGCTCAAGTGGCTTGAGCTCTTGTGGCCGGCGCTCGAGCTGCGCCGCGACCTCACCCTCGCCAAGGCGCCGACGGCGACGACGTTTCGGTCGCGCTCGGCGACGATGCTCTTGATGATCCACCAAGTGCACATTGCGTTGCTCCACGCGATGCGCGTCGAGCCCGACATGGCGACGTTGGTTCAAATCCTCAAGGTACGCGCTTTTTTTGCATTTTTCAACTTTTTTTTGGTATTATTCTATCGCTCTAGACGCTGACGCTGCTCGTGCAACAAGTACCGTACGGCCACGTGCTGCAGGAGCTCGCAAGCGCAACACCGCCGCTCGCCTCGGTCCTGCAAGCCATGCTCGTCCATGTCCACGCGCTCCTCTTTGCCTCGGGTACGTGAATAGCTAGGTACATAGGCAAACGATGAACTAGACCACTCGATTCGCGTCGCTGCACTGGCCTGCATGTCGAGTCTCTTGAGCACAAGCGAGCCGTGTGCTGTAATCTTGCGCTGGCTCGAAGGCGACCTGCTCCCGCTGACACTGCCGACGTGGTCTGCCAAGCGAACGCCATGGACGGCCGCCCGCAAGACGCCGTTTTTGGTCGAGATGCTGGTGCAGGCCACAGCCAACGAGCCCCTTGCCGTGTCATTTCACCGTCTGGACGCCATGGCGCTGCTCTCCAAGGTGGCCAAGAACTATGCGCCCGCATTGAGGTCCGTGTCCTTGCGTACTTGCGGTGGCTCACGCGATACTCTTGTGCTAGCCGCCATTGGCCGCGCTTGGCGGACTTTTTGTTGGTTGCGTTTCGCGACGTTGACCAAAACGTGCGCCTCCAAGCCGTCAAGATTTTGGAGAACTACATCAAAGGCGACACGGCCAACAACCACTACGTACGTGTATATGTCGATTGTATCAATGTATCAACGGGTACCACTAGCTGCCGTTTCTATCGACGCATGTGGTGCGCGCGTTCCAGGACCCGTCGCATCATGTCCGCGCCAGTGTCTGCGCGTGTTTTACGCTGCTGCGCGAAGCCGACTGGGCGACACTGTCGCTGGCGCCGCTGACGAAAACGTTTCTTGCGACGCCCCTCGACGCGTCGGCGGTCGTCCGCGCCGCGGGCTTTCGTCTCCTTGGCGCACTCGTCTTGCTTCCCATCTTCAAGGTGCGTTGTTGTCGATATCATTTCTTATATTTTCTGATTTGTCTTTATTTATTTCTGATTTTCGTTTACATCTAGACGCCCAGCTTTGTGTCGCAGGTGGTGCGGCTAGGCATGCGCCTCGCGACCGACTCGACGCTCAACGTGCGCGTCCGCGTCGTGTGGGCCATTGGCAATGCGTGCACGACGCCCGGCCCCGACTCGACTGAAGCCCAAGACATGTAGGGTTTGGGTAGGGTTTGGGTTTATGATGTATGCTGTGTTTCAGGCCCTGGCTCATCATGCTGCTCGAGCCGGCGCTTGTCTGCCACGTGCTCGAATGCATGCTCACGATGCTCGATGACAATGACAAGGTCGTGTCGAGTGTTGTCCGAACCATGGGTCTCGTCGCGCGCTGGCTGTGTGCGTCGCCGTACCTCTCGCAAGTCGCGCAGCGGAACGTGGCCGTGGCGCCAAGCCGACTGCTCGCGACCGCCATGGAGAGCTTGGCGCGCAAGATTGGCGACGGGGCGCCCAAGGTACACGCTCGTTGCATCTGGGGTTTCTGTGTATTTTACACTGTATTTTTGTCGGTGGTAGGTGCGTTGGAACTCGTGCCACGCGCTCGCCAAGATCTTTCAGAGTCCCGAGCTGCCCGTGGCGTCAGCGCCGTGGACGCCGACCGTGTTTGCGGCGCTCCTCGGGGCCATCCAGCAGCAAGACAACTTCAAGGTACCCACTCGCAAGCTAGAGGCGCACCCAGTCGATGCGTCGCTAGGTGCGGATCAGCGCAACAATGGCGCTCCGCGTCTCACTCACGCGCGTCTCGTACGGAGTGTTTTACGAGCCCATTGTGCTTGCGGTCGTCGACACGCTGGACGCGGCTGTGGAGCTCAAGGACATATCCGAGTTCAAGTACAAGGAGCAGCTCGAGCTCCAGTTGTCGTTTACCTTGCTGCACTTGGTGGGCGTCGCGCAGTCGCCGGCCGACGAGGCGCTGCTGGGCCGTATCTTTTCGCGCCAGTACAAGAATTTTGTGTACGACTGGCTCTACCACCACCAGCACAAGATGGTACGACATTGCGTTATCTCAACAAGGGGTAGGGTTGTCATGCATGGTTCATAGTATGCGGCCATTTTCGGCGACGAAGGCGAGGCCAGTGGACCGCTGGACGATGGCCATGAAGTCAACCCGCTGAGCTGCACGGCGGTCGTGCACGCGTGCGACGTGCTCTACCGCGTCGTCCGCGACCACTGCCCGCACACGTCGGCGTGCCTCGGGCAAATCGCTGAAGTCAAGCTCATTTTTGAGATGGATCTCAACCACCTCGACGGGTTTGAGTTTTGAGGTTGGCTTAACACGAAAATTTGCGTCATCGGCCTACAAGGACGTGGTTGTGGTCGTGGCGACGGCCGAGGTTTGCCGCAGCGCCACTTGCTCGGACGTGAGCGGCAAGTAGTAGAGCACGGGCTTGGTACTCGTTTTCCAAAACAGGTCTTCCATCGTCACGGGCGGCGCTATTGCAGGCGGCTCTTGAGGCGGTCTCGACACTAGAGTCTTGGGTCACGCAGTCGTACCTGGGAGCGAGGCGGCTGTCGGCTTGCCCACGGACGCGACCAACGTTGGTCTTCGTCGCAGCTCGGGCACCGGGTTCTAGCACGTCATAAGGACACACGCTACGGTGAGCGGCATACCGCGACTGCAATCATCTTGGCAGTCGATGCCGAGTAGTCGACCGAAAGAGTCTTGCCATGGTGGGCCGGCCACACGACGCCGTGGAGGCGCTGACGCGTCGCCGTCGCCTAGTTAGTCATGTCTCTAAACACAATAATGTCATCATTTGGACGCACAATTTCCGGAGTCGCAAACGTAACGTAGCAATGCGTCTTGATGCCATCGATCCAAAAGCCATGGTCCTCGACAAACGAGCCGTCGGCTTGGACGAGCGCCTAGGGGTCGGGAAGTTGCAACGGTGCGGGACGTCGCGTCGTACGTGGACTGCGGGCAGCGTGAACGGACGAACAAAGTTGTCGATACGGAGCGTGCACGAAAGAGGGTTCCTACAAGCAAGTAGTACAGCGAATGCAAGGACAAGATAGCATGCGTACTTGGCCGGTGGCACGGACATGACGACAGACGGTGTCGCTTCGACCTTGCGCTTCTTGGCTGGAGGTGCCGCCGTGTCGATATCTACACGTGTTGGTCGTTGATACGTTGATAGAATGTCAATGTACCGGGGGCTGACGACGCAGCAACGTGGGGAGTCGACAGTACATCTGGCTCCGTGGTCATTGGCCCATCGGGCGTCGTATCTGCATCTACAGAGTCGGATCTGGTAGGTGGTTTGTTGTTCGAGGCGTCGTACGGGCTGGATCGTCGGTGTTCTCTTGGCTCGTCGTCGTCGCAATAGCCTCGGGTGCGACGGTGGCCGTCGGTTCCACTGGTTGTAATGGCTCGCTTGCAGTAGAAAGCGCCTCGTTGACCGGCGCCGCCTCTGCAGTCGGCGCGGCCGCTTCGTTGGCCGGCGCGTCCAGGTTGCAGTTGGACGCAGGAGCCTCTTCGCTCTCCGCAGGCGCATTTGACTCCTATCGCACGCAGTTTGTTTGGGCATGTCGACTAGGATGGAAGAGCGCGCACCTCGAGAAGCGCCACGAGGCGTGCCTTGAGCTCGGCCTATCCGCGACGCCATGGCCTCGCTCCCGCCGTGTGCACGAGTTCGTACCTTGGTCCCGCGGGTGGCAGCGCCGAGCTTCTGGAGCTCTGCCTGCAGCTTCTTCACCTAGGCGCCATGCGTGCGTGGGCAGTCCAGGCTCGACGCAGTCGTACCGTCATGCGGTCGATGGCTTCCGTGCTTGGCATCGTCGAGGTGCAGTGAAATGGAGAGTGCTGCATTTGCGCCAATCACCGCACGCCATGCCGATATTCACCAATCACATGCGTTTGTGAGTAATCGCAAGCTGCATTATGCCCAATGGCCTGTCGATTCTATTGTAGGCGCGCTGTGATTGGATACAAAGCGTGGATAATCGAAGATTTCGAGCGGGTCGTTGGCGTCGGTACGAGTGATTGATAAAGTTGTGCAGCGTTCACAACATTCAACAACAACACAAAGAACCGTGATGGAGTTGGCGGTCGTCGACGAAGCTGCACATCAAATTATGATGTGTAGCTTGGAAGTTTCTTCGTCTAAATCTCTAGGATCAAAGCGAAGGCTCCAGAAGACAGAGCATTACACTTGGTCATGTCATGTACTAGTATCTAACCATTGCAAACTCTAACGATACATTTTGACATGTTGTCGTTCATTCCCGACTGGAACCAAGACGCCACAACATTAGGACGTGT
>NW_008246076.1:272643-286221 GCF_000281045.1 Saprolegnia diclina VS20
GGTACGGTCACTTTCTTGGGTGCCAACGTCATACACAAGCACACCATCGTAGCGCGTCGTGTAAATCGCACCTTGGATCGATACAATATTGTCTGGTACTACTGTATTGCAGCAAAAAGCAGCGGGCCCGACATGCCGCGTTCATTCGCCATGATACGACGACCTCTCGTAGCTTCGAGTATCTGCCATTGTAGTAGGTGAGCTCTAAGTGTCGACTGTACTAGCCAAACGAGAGCTCCACTTTGGATAATCCCGTAATGCGAGACTCGGATTGGCAAACGTGATATCCGTCCAGTACAATCCACACACGGCAGCAACTCTTTACAACGTTGTGCAAGCGACGATCACTTGCAGCTCCGGCCATCCCACTCACTGCCCACGCACAGGATGTGCCCACATTGCTCATTTTCGATTTTGCAGCCATGAGTTTTCAACCCTTGGAAAGCTCTACCGCCCGACCCGACCCACCGCTGCGTGGCCTTGAGGAAGCAAACACGGACGGTCGCCTGGCCCAAGGGGTGTCCATGATGGAGCTCGACACGCTGCGTGACAAAGTCGAGAGAGCTGCGAAGATCCTCAAGGTAGTACTCGTATCGATCTATTGTGTACGACACGAGATATCATTGGGCGATGCATTTCTAGGATCGCATCTCGATTGACGCCGATGCGTTTTCGAGCGATTTCGCCAACGTCCCTTGGGACAACCATTTAATGACGCTCTTGCACCACGGAGACGAGTACATCCATGGAGACTCGATATCCTCGAAGATCAAAGCCGCGAAGAAGGAGCTTTTGATGCACCCCGTGATGCGCTACGTCGTGTCTCTTGGGTGGCGGGTATGATACTCTGGACTCTCCGAGTTGATGACGTCGGTTCTAAAACTGCGGTATTGGTGTAGAAGTTTGGTCTGCGCAAGTACTGCGAGCAGCTCTTCATGCACTTGCTCTTGCTCTTGACGCTCACGGTGTCGCTCGGGCTCTCGCTGGGGACCGCGACAGGTCCCAAATTTGAGAAAGTCTTCATGTTTTGGCTCGTCTGCATGTCATTCCTTCTTTTGTCGCTGCTCGCGACGCGCTTCTTGACGTGGAAGAACAAGGTGCCGTGCGCTTGGCTGACGCTCGTGCTGTGGTACGGCGTCGTCGCGGGCGTCCTCATTTACTACGACACGCTGCTTGAGCTTCTCGAGTCGCAGGAGCTGCCCAAAGCTAGCGACTTGGAGTGGTTTGGTCGCATCAACAACATTCTCCTCGGGCTCTCGGCGCTCTACTTTTGCATCTTTGAGCTCCGCGAGTTTGCGGCGGATATGCCGGACAAAGACGATCGCCGTGACATTCTCGGCCGCTGGCTCTGCGCTTTGGACTACATGCTCACGTCGATCATCAACTTGTTCAAGGGTGACCACCCGTCGCCGTACCTCGAGTCGTACTGGAATCGCATCCAGCTCCCAACCTTCTTCTTCGTCTTTGTCTACGTCGGCTGCGAGTTTACGGCGCCGTTCTCGGACAATATGCGTGTTTACGCTGGCATTCCGGCCATCTTGCTGCTCTGGATCATGTGTGTCCAGTACCTCGAAGTCTTCCCCGCCGTCGGGTACCTCCTCCCGATGATGCGGCGCATGCTCGCCGACGTCGCTTGCTACTTGGTCTTTTATTTTCCGATCCAGTGCGCGTACTCGAGCGCGTACTACCTCCTCTTCAAGAGCCAGGGCGACCACCTCAAGCCGTACGAGCCCGAGCCAGCGTTCGCGTCGAACTTTACGAGTGCCATGCACCGCTTTTTCCCGGGCGTCGACACCTCCGACAACGCAACGACGATGGCGCTCCTTACGGTCCTCAAGACCAAGGACAAGTCCGACATGTTCCTAGGCTACGAGACGATGCCCAAGAGCTTCCTCACCACGTACCTCGTCACCTTTGGCCAAATCAACTTGGAGCCGTTCGACCAGCTCGAGTCACCGTCGGCGTATGTGCTCGGCTACCTTCTCTTGGTCACGCACGCGACCATCGTGATCGTCATGCTCCTCAGCGCCCTCATTGCGATGATGAACAAGACGATGGGCGCCCACATGGATGAAGCCAAGCTCGAGGCGTGCATCACATTCGCCGAGTGCGTTTCCCGTATGAGAAAGGTCGATACGATTACGGTAAGCAAGATCGATTGGGACAACCTGGGCTATCAAAAACTGTACGATGACACTATGGCCGATGACAAGTATGACAAGATCCCCAGTAATCAAGAGCTGCTCAAGGCGATAACGGACCTTACCAAAGTTGAAGCTCCAGCCGAGGGCCAGGCTCGTCGGCGCAGTGCGGGAGGGTTAGTATAATCAATGCTAATGACGAGGCAGTTTTTCATGGACACGAGGACGTAGTTCATGGTGGATTCGTCCAGGTTGGCCTTGTAACGTGGGCCGCGACAAGAAAGCATTTCCGCAACAGACAAAGCCAGCCAAGAGTATCGATTGAAACGCAGGCCCTCTTCAGCTGGATGGACCCTCTTACTCTCTCACCCGCGTGCAAAAGTACCATAAACTCTCACAATTATATGTTTCCCAACAGCGTCCTTTGCGTCGAGCGATTCCTTTCCAAAACACAGGCGCGGACATTGTGATCGAAAGATCATCCGCCACTATCAGGTATCATTATCCGGATCCGGTTCCGAATGCATTGCACGAGGAAGTGCGCACGAGCGCATGCAAATTGCAAGTCCCCAGACAAAGTGGTAGTTCCGGCAAGCCATGCTCACGGCACTGTGTGCCGTTGCATATCTGTGCAGTCGGCAATAAGATTTGTTTCTGCATTTGCTTCTCAGTCTCAGTAGGCTCAGTAGCCACCACCAGCGATATGGCACAGCACATGGAATCGGTCGATGCCAGCAGCTTGCACGTACACCCGACGCCATTTCATAGCGCCAACTAGGAGCGCAGAGGTCAACTTGCGCTGGTTGTAGCCTAGGCTATTGCATCAAGACTCTGCGAAGCGTCAAGAAGAGAAGTTCTTGTCGACTTGTTGTCGTCTAGCAGTATAGACACTAGTTTACCACCAGGTTGATCCGGGCTCGAGTCCAGGGCCCCGTTCTGATTCGAAGCATGCCAAGGAGCTCTCCGACGAACAAGGGTCAATGCTAATGGAAACTTGATTCGATATTGAAGAAATCCACCCGCGACGCTCTCCTTTTTCAGCTGCTGCGTCACGACACCATGGCCGACGTGTCTTGGTTTGATACCGTTGGTTACAAGAGAAAAACGGTACCCCAACATGCGCATCACATCGTGCTGAAGTGACGGGTACGGGCACTCGCTGACCTATGTGATCTTATAAAATTCATTAGGCGTTTGTCTTTCGCATGCATTGCAAACACCTCTTCATGTGTACTGGCTGCTCGTCTCCACGACGATGATCTCGCGCTCGATGAGCCTCGGCGCTTGAGGATGCACCGCTGTTTGGGGGCAAATTTCACAACACGCTGTTTGATTGCGGAGAGCTTGGTCTTAAGTGGGGCTGCACTAGATGGCGTACAGTATGACGTAGGCGGATGCGCCGGCTTTTGGAGCCATCAGATCCCACCTCGGGTGAGGCTGCAGGACCTGTGGCATCGCGTCGGCAGTGTGCCAGTAGGGTGCTTACTACACTGAGAGAAGGCCGCCATGGGCGTACATGGATCCCCCAGAAATCCCACGTCGGGTCACTTCCGAACAGCCACCGTTGCGTTGAGAGTATATTCCCGTTCCTCACCAAACCGTGCATTAGATGATTGCCGAATCTTTATCCGGATCCGGATAAGTATGCGCTTGCCACTTTGCAGTATCTCGACGAGCGCGTGCAAACGACAAGTCCAGTTGAGGTACCTGTCCCGACATCGAACTCGGTGCAAATGATAGAACTGTGCACTGCAGCACACAGTGCAGTTGCCAGGACGATTCATTTTTGCATTTGCCTTGTCTTTCGCATACAACAGCAGCATGGACGCACCGCCAGCTGCCGCCTCGCTCATGCGCCCACCACCGCCTCCGCCCAACGCCCGGGCGGCGGGCATTCGACCAGCTCCGGTCATGACAAAGGCGAAAAGCATACGGGGCCTGCGCGGCGAGTCCAAGATGCTCTCCGACTGCATCCGCGACACGAACCAGCTGGACGACATTTTGACCAAGACCGTGACAAAGTCGCTTCTCTTTCGACTGCTGCACGACGACACGAGCAGCAATATGTCGTGGTTTCATCGCGAAGCGATTCAAGCTGAGAAGAAGAAGCTGTTGCAGCACCCCGTCATGCGTGTCATCGTGCTTCTTAAGTGGCGGGTATGTCACGCACTGCAATTGGTTTGGACCTCATCGATGTCCTTAGACGTTTGGCTTTCGCATGTACTGCGAACACCTCTTTATGTACTGGCTGCTCCTCTTCACGATGATCCTCTCGCTCTCGATGGGCCTTGGCGTCGTCCCCGAGTCGACCTACCACGAGCTCCTCATCGGCTGGCTCACAACGTGCTCGTTCCTCATCATTGTGGCCTTTGCGACGCGCTTTGTGGCGTGGGAGACCAAGTTGATCTGTGCCTGCGCTGCGATCGCGGTGCTTGGGTGCACCATGGGCGTCCTCCAGTATGCGTACGAGCCGCTTCGAAAGCGGCTCAGCTGGGAGATGTTTGGCCGCATCAACAACCTCCTTGTCGGGCTCTCGGCGCTCTACTTTTGCGCGATCGAGCTCCGCGAGCTTGCGGCCGACGTGGACAATGAAGATTTGCGCAAGGAGATGGGCCTCCTGAAATGGCACGGCGTGCACATCCCGCGCCATATGTGTTTCGCGGTGTGGGACGTGCTCCGTGGCCACAAGCCGACGCCGTACCTAGAGTCGTACTGGAATCGCATCCAGCTCCCGACCTTCTTCTTCGTCCTCGTCTACGTCTTTTGCGAGTTTACGGCACCATTCTCGGACAGCATGCGCGTCTACGCTGGCATTCCGGCTGTCTTGTTGCTTTGGATCATGGGTCTACAGTACCTCGAGGTCTTTGGCTCGATCGCGTATCTCCTTCCGATGATGCGGCGCATGATTGCCGATGGGTACAGCTTTTTGGTCTTCTACTGGTCGATCCAGTGCGGCTACACGTGTGCTTACTACCTCCTCTTCAAGAGCCAAGGCGAGAACGACGCGTTCGCACCGTACAACTCACTCCCCGAAAGCTTCATCACGGCGTACCTCGTGACGTTTACGCAGATCAATCTCGAACCGTTCCAGGCGTTGACGTCGCCGGCGGCGTATGTCCTTGGGTACACACTTCTGCTGACGCACGCAACGATCGTCATCGTCATGCTCCTCAACGCACTCATTGCGATAATGAACAAGACCATGGGCGCGTACGTGGAGGAAGCCAAGCTCGAGGCAACCGTGACCTTTTCTGAGTGCGTCTTGCGCATGGAGAAGGCCAAGACGTTCGGCACAAAGCCCCAAGACTATGTTGCCGTCGTGGGCAAACGTCACATCTTCTTTTACAACGCCTTAGAAGAGACGCTGCGCCAGCTCCGCCACGAAAAGAACAAAGACAAGGTCGTGCTCGACGCGATCAAGGCCTACAACAGCGCGGTGCACTCGTTTCAACCGTTCGTCTAAATGTGTCTTTCATCAAATACTTCTTGCTTTATGACGTGCGCCTGTTTTGCTGAGACTAGATCGATACTAGTAGCCGAGCGGCGCTACATAGCTCTGGTTGCGCCATCCGGGTTCATCGCAGATGGCGGCAAACATGCTGCCGCTGCTTGACGTGGCACGCTCCATTGTAGATTCCAGAGAAAGGCGAAGATGTGGTCTCGTCCTAGCATCTCATCGATCGATCACTATCGGCACCGGAAAGGCAAGCCTTTACGTACTGCGGGTTTCACTCATAGAGCGATGGCAATTGAATACAGTCAGAAAGTGTTATGTCCGTCGATTTCTTTAGTCTAGCGGTATAGACACTGGTTTTACGGGCAGGTAGAGCTTGGTTCGAGTCCTGGCAGTGTCACCTTTTTCCACTAATTCCAACGTGTGCGACTGCCCCGGTTTGAGGAGTGTCTATCGTACTTTTTGGGTTGTAAAGGGGTTTCGAATCTCGTCTACTGGCATGTTTCTTGTGCATTCCACTTGGCAGATGGCTTCTACCAAGATATATAAGATCTCTTATTTACCCTTGCTTCTACCAGATGTCTTTGCACAGTTGTACAATACATATGCGCTTACATCCCTAGGTGCCTTTGTTGTGCTGCTGCTGGGTTCACGCAGGAAGCGAGCTTCGAATTCCGGTGCGCGCGAAATATATGGCAAGGAAGTATGGAGCGATGTCTCTAGCGCCTCCGTGTCACCGCAATACGCGCTATACATCGGCAAGCGTGTTGCCTGTTGATAGTACATGGAGTAGGCATTCGATTGAGCCATGATATAACGTGATCTTGCGAAAAATCAGAGAGACTACCAACATCCTACTCGTTGATCAGCATCCGAATAGCCCCGTTCTTCGATTCAGCATACTTTAATCAAGATAGAACCGCGGTTCGAAACCATAGTGAGATCAATTAAAAACGATTGACCTGCCTTTTGGTCACCACGTATGATTCCAACCAATAGAAAGGGTACCACGGGCCTCTGGAAGCACCATGGCGCGTCGAGTTGGCGTTGGAGAGCTCTCTTGTCACACGTTTTTGCCGAAAGATCGACCATCAAGCGCCCAGAACAGACACATAAGCATTCCAGGATTCGAGGCCGCCATGGCAGACTACATGATGCCCGCGAAAGACGCCACATTCAACCGACTCGAGCACTTCGACTTTCTGGGCATCCAAAAGGAGATGACAGCGACCGACTCGCATTACTACGTGGTGGCGGCAACGTCCCGTACCAGGGTCACCAGCGTACCCATAGCTGACCCGGCACGACTCAGGAAAGAGTGCCTCCAGGAGCTACTGCACCACGACGCCAAAGGCAACATGTCGTGGTTTGACGGCGACGCGATTGAAGACGAAAACAAAAAAGTGCTCCAGCACCCCGTAATTCGCGTCCTCATCTTGCTCAAGTGGCGCGTACGTACTAGTACGTCATTCGATCTGGGTGTTTTGCGCGCGTAGGAAGTCGAAACGACCTTTTCACGAAGGGACGTATCTTGCGAACCGTCGTAGAGCTAGCATTTTAGATCTCGACTCCTACTAAGCAACCCGCCTCACCTCACCCGAGGTCCTGGCAGTAATGAAGGCATTACGCCCATTGCCCCCTGAGCAAGCTCGCCATTGTGAAACATTGCAAATCATTTCACGTTCCTTCTTGGCGTTTGGCTGTCCATGCAGAAGACCAAAATGCTGTAGACATCCACAAGCATGCACCGCATCATCGGGAGAAGGTACGAGATCGAGCCAAAGACCTCAATGTACTGGACCCCCATGGTCAAGAACAAGTAGAGTGTCGAGATGAGATGCCCACGTAGACGCGTATGTTGGTCGAGAACGGTGCCGTAAACTCGCAGAGCACGTATATGAGGATGAAGAAGAATGTTGGGAGCTGGATGCGGACTCGAGGTACGGCGACGTCGGCTTGCCAATTGCGAGGTCATACTGTTCTGGCCGGAACCAAACGCAACTCCCAATTGGCTCCGGTTGCAGACCAGTGTGTTGGCAATTGTGCCGTCAATCGTGTCGCCAAATTTTTCGCGCGCTGTCTTGCTTCAACCTGTCGGCCAAGTAGAGTATAATATACTAGTACTATTATAGTGTAGATTAGCCAGTAGGTACTTGATCGTGTGGCTCTCGCGACGTCTTCTGGACCCGTGACGAGCTCACTAATGTCCTCACTTTTCGCTTTGCCTTTGAGTCAACTTTTCGATTTTGATCTGTCTTGAACGAGCTCAAGCCAGCCGGTCCGTCGAGGCCTGAGTGCAGAACACATACACGGACTTGACAAAATGGCCCGGCACGGTCACGAAATACCGATACGACAACGTAGCCCGTGTCTGTTTTGTGGTATCGGGAGGGTAGATGTCGGCTGCGAGCTCGTACGTTTCGACGACGAAAAAGTAGAGCGCCAAGAGCCCGACAAACGCCTCCCAGTTGAGGCACTGGCGAAGCGGCTTGTACGCACATTGGAGGCCACCCACGGTGCAGCCAAGCACGGCGATCGCAACGCAGGCGCAGAGAAACTTGGTATTCCATACGACAAATCACGTCGTAATGACTGCAATAATGAGGAACGAGCACGTTGTAAGCCACACGAGGAGGAGGTCATCGTACATGAACGCGGGCGCGACGCCGAGGCCCATTGAGAGCGAGAGTGCTATAGTAAAAAGGAGAAGCCAAAAAAGGAGCTGCTCGCAATACTGGTCGATCCAGTGCACGTACACGTGTGCGTACTACCTCCTCTTCAAGAGCCAAGGCGAGAACGACAAATTCGCGCCATATACCGCTCGAAAGCTTTATGACGACGTACCTCGTCACATTTACGCAGATCAATCTCGAGCCGTTCCAAGCCTTGACATCGCCGGCCGCATAAATTTATGTGCTTGGCTACCTTCTCTTGCTCTCGCACGCAACCATCGTCATCGTGATGCTCCTCAACGTCCTCATTGCGATGATGAACACGACCATAGGTGTCCACATGGACAAAGCCAAAGTCGAGGCGTGCGTCACGTTCGCCGAGTGCGTCTTGCGCTTGGAGAAGGTCGAGACGTTTACAACATCGGACGACGACTGGATGCAGACGTTGGGAGCCAACCAAGGCGACACCTTTCACACCGTCCTCGAGGAAACGGCACAATGCGGTACGAGTCAATCAACCAAGATTCGCTCGCGACGCCATTGCCAAGTTGAGCGAAATCAAGCCGCTACCGCGTGAACGAAAATGAAGGATTTGTGTTGTCGCTGTACCGGACGCCCGCAGTCGGACGGCGCAAGCCCACATGCTCACTTGGAAGCAGGACCGACGGCTCGGCCAAGCACAAATGATCGTTGAGTAGATACAACGCATGCCCAGATATGGGTCACATTAAGTTCATATCCAAGCTACGCGTTTTAATTTCAATCTCAATTCGAGACTGCTTTGCCAGTTTGCCCTTTGAGTTTGCCGTCGGGATGACGCTGCCGTATCTATGCACGTGCTGCCGCAGCAGCGATCGACGAAGAAGAATCCACGGAAGTGCGAGGATGCTTTCTGCGTCTGACGTGGCCACTGAATAGCGCACTCGACCAGCACGACACGACAACGTCAGCCCAAGATCTTTGCGAGGTCGGACGGTCAACGTCCACCGCCACTGGTCCACACGACCGTGGGTTCACGCCGAGCGTTTATATGCACCGACGTCCGCGGATCATGTCGGAAGTTCCTTTCAGATCTGAGTCACCTTGCGATGCCGCGCCTCGTCGCGCACTTGCGTCTGCCTCCGCGTGCCTGCTTGCATGGCCGCAGTGCGATGGCCACGACCTCGGGTGCTCGCGATGCACCAAACCCGGCGGGCGGCGCACGTCGACCGCCCATGGCACATCCTGCGGCGTCATCCGGCCGCGCCAGCTGGCTTTTTCCACATCCCATGTGCCAGCGAACGGGTTCATGGATCTTGCGCCGCCGCCGCCATCGTCCGTCGACTCGACGACGTACAAGTACACGGTACGATGCATATCCATGACTACGACGACGCAGACTGCCCATCGCAGTCGGCGCCGATTCTCGAATGGTCGAATGATCGGGTGCGCGGACCGACGTCATCTCATGTGCAGGGCGATGTGGCCAATCGGAAGTTGGATGTCGAACGTCGCTCGTCTTCCGACACGCGAGCTCCGGATGTTTTTGCGGCCAGATCGAAATGCGACGGCCGGCTTCACCGACGCAGCCAATCTGACCCCACGCTTGAAAATCACCCAAAAGAGGACGCCCACCATGTGCGCGATCTTCTTGTTCCATTGCCACGTCCATCGGACCACGTAGAAAGTGCAAACTCGCCAAGAGCGCCAGGTACCAGATGCGAGCGTCAGCACAGCGAACGCGCTTGTTCCATCTCGCCCGAAATGCTGGCGCGCAATGGCTGGTCGCGAGCCCACGTTGAAGCCCGTCCGATCACTTCGCCAATAGCAAGCCACGCGTGGCCAGCTGGCGGCCGCACAGAAACGACCGCGCCGATTTTTGTCCCCAAATTCACCTGAATCCTCTCAGAGTTGATATGCGCGCGTGCCACAGTGGGAGGCATCGCCAACGACAGGCGCCGACGCGCCGCGGCGGCCTTTCTACCTCTCACAATCGATCTTTGGCAACCCCAGACCTACTTCCTCGCCGCCGGGCGCGACAGCCATTAAGCTTGGTCTTTGTATGCAGTATACGGAACCCAAGTGCAATAAGATTCGCCAGTTGAGAAAAACTGGGATTTGCGATCCGAAAGTTGATTTGGTTTCAGTATACGTGGCACGCTTCAAGTGCAATCTGGCCGACGTTGCCATTTCCGTTTTTGCTTCGTATCAACAAGGTCGAAATGGTTGCCAACGCGACTGCCAAGGTGGCCGCGGTTGTCGCCGCCGGCGCCTCGGACGCCTCGGCCTTTGGCCTCATCATTGGCGCGTGCGTCTTTGGCCTCCTCTTCGCGGGCTTCCTCTTCTGGCAAGTGTCCAAGATCCAGGTCACGCGCCGCGGCGAGACGTACGAGCTCCTCTCGCAGGAGTCGCGCGGCCAGACCGCCGACCGCCTCTTTGAGATCTACACGGCCATCCAGCAGGGTGCCAAGGCCTTCCTCCTCGCCGAGTACACGCTCTGCTTTGGCTTCATCGTCGTGTTTGGCGTTGTCGTGCTCGTCCTCACCTCGTTTGTCAACAAGCCCGACCAGACGTTCGACTGGACGGTCGGTGCCTTGACGGCCACGGCCTTTGCCGTCGGTGGCCTCACCTCGATCGTCGCCGGCTACATTGGCATGATGGTCGCTGTCTACTCGAACGCCCGCACCACGGTCTCGGCCATGAAGGAGGGCGCCGATGGCTGGCGCGAGTCGTTCAACACGGCCTTCCGCGCCGGTGGTGTCATGGGCTACGCGCTCACGTCGCTCGCGCTCATCGTGCTCTTCGTGCTCATCTTGGCCTTCGAGACGGTCTACCCGCTCGCCACGGATGCCAAGCGCCTCTTTGAAGCCGTCGCCGGCTACGGTCTCGGCGGTTCGTCGATTGCCCTCTTCGGCCGTGTCGGCGGTGGTATCTACACCAAGGCCGCCGATGTCGGCGCCGATCTTGCCGGCAAGGTCGTCGAGAACATCCCGGAGGACGACCCGCGCAACCCCGCCACGATTGCCGACAACGTCGGTGACAACGTCGGTGACGTCGCCGGTATGGGCTCGGATCTTTTCGGCTCGCTCGCCGAAGCCACGTGCGCTGCGCTTGTCATCTCGACGCAGTCGTCGGCCATCATCAAGGCTGGCTGGGCCGCCACGCTCTTCCCGCTTGAGATCACGGCCGTCGGTATCTTTGTCTCTGCCGCCACGTCGTTCCTTGCCACCAACGTCTGGCCCGTCAAGAAGGAGGCCGATGTCGAGCGTGTCCTCAAGATCCAGCTCTTCGTCGCCACGACGCTCATGACGATCCTCATTGCGCCGCTCGCCAACGCTGTCCTCCCCGCCAAGTTTGTCATTGCCGGCGCCGTCTCGTACGAGGCCACGCCCTACACGGCCTTTGGCTGCGTCGCTGTCGGCCTCTGGGGCGGCTGCATTGTCGGCTTTGTCACCGAGTACTTCACGTCGCACTCGTACACGCCCGTGCGTGAAGTCGCCCAGTCGTGCGAGACTGGCGCCGCCACCAACATCATCTACGGTCTTGCCCTCGGCTACAAGTCGGCCATCATCCCGATCACGATCATCTCGATCGCTGTCTACGTTGGCTTCTCGGCCGCCGGCATGTACGGTGTCGCCCTTGCTGCCCTCGGCTTCCTCGGCACGCTCGCGACCTGCCTCGCCATTGACGTCTACGGCCCCATCTGCGATAACGCTGGTGGCATCGCCGAGATGGCCGAGCTCCCCGCTGAGGTCCGCGACAAGACGGACGCGCTTGACGCTGCCGGCAACACGACCGCTGCCATCGGCAAGGGCTTCGCCATCGGCTCGGCCGCGCTCGTCTCGCTCGCCCTCTTCGGTGGCTTTGTCACGCGCATTGAAGAGACGTCGATCAACATCCTGTCGCCCATCACGTTTGCTGGCCTCTTCATGGGCGCCATGCTCCCGTACTGGTTCACGGCCATGACGATGAAGTCGGTCGGTGTCGCCGCCATGGAAATGGTCAAGGAAGTCAAGCACCAGTTCGCCACGATCCCGGGTCTCCTCGAGGGCCTCCCCGGCCACGGCCCCCCGGACCATGCCCGCTGCATCAAGATCTCGACGGACGCCTCGCTCCGCGAAATGATCCCTCCGGGTCTCCTTGTCATCCTCTCGCCGATCATCGCCGGTACCTTCTTTGGCACGCGCGCGGTCTCGGGTCTCCTTGTCGGTGCGCTCACCTCGGGCGTCCAGCTCGCCATCTCGCAGTCCAACACGGGCGGCGCGTGGGACAACGCCAAGAAGTACGTCGAGAAGGGCTGCGTCTCGATCGAGGACAAGGACGGCAAGCTCATTGTCCAGGGCAAGGGCTCGGCCATCCACAAGGCCGCTGTCATCGGTGACACGGTCGGTGACCCGCTCAAGGACACGTCGGGCCCCGCGCTCAACATCTTGATGAAGCTCATGGCCATCATCTCGCTCGTCTTTGGCGACTTCTTCAAGTCGATCAACAACGGCCGCGGTCTCCTCAACATCTCGGACAACTAAGCTAGTCTTACGCGTCGTGTCGACTACGACTCGCGAGTATAACGGAGTTAGATATCCCTTTTTTGTCACTTGAACGACTTGGTTTTCGAGCTGGTGGGCATCGACTAACTACTAGTACGTCAGTCAGTACCTATCCAACTACTGTATCTGACGTGCTCGATCCTACAGATCGCTGTAAGGCGGCTTGCTGCCCGACGACCAAATCCTTGGGAGCTCGGTGCAGTTGACGCTGCTTCGATATCCCGGCACGCAGACAAGCTTGACAGATCTGCGGCTCTTCGAGTCAGACGAGCGATGCACGCTTGATGATTGGGCCTGGCGCGACCAAACCACTGCTCTGACGTACATGCTCATTGAAACGGGACGCCGTGCTATCCAAAGCCAACGGGGCATACCATGGGGGCATACTGTGAATTCTTGCTCGAGCCTGGTGAGCTTGGTCTCCCTGACGCTCTTGACCGGTTGGTACTAGCAGGTGTCTCCGTCACACGAGCACACGGTCGGGACGCCAAGCGAGTTAGAGATACACAAGCATGTTGATTGAAAACGAATTGAGGCTTTGGCCCTGTCGGCTTCAACCCAGGCCGTCATGGCGACGAAGACGCTGCTCAGCTCTCTGTATCTTAGCACTCGGCAACTGGCGGCTCGTCCTCGATCGTCGTTGGCACGTTCTTGACACTGGCCGTCGCCATGTCCAGAGACTGCGGCCGGGTCGACTTGACGGCGACGACGGCCGCCGCGATGGCCGCCACGAGCGCGACGCCGGCCACCGCCATGATCGCGGCGCTGCTCAGCATCACGCCCGA
>NW_008246076.1:308387-309403 GCF_000281045.1 Saprolegnia diclina VS20
CGCGTCGTCGGTCGCAGGGTCATCGTCAGGCCAAACAGCAAAATGATACTGATTGGCTGGCTGAAAACGATTTGACCAATCAAAGGAGAATGCTTCATACCCGGTTAAGACGAAATTGGCCCTCGAAACTGGAAATACTTTTTTATGCTTGAGGCCATCGGCCCGACTTGAGTCGTTTTGGAGTCGGCTCAGGCTCGAGATTTGAAGCCGAGCCGAGCCGAGCCGAGCCGAGCCGAGCCGAGCCGAGCCGAGCCGAGCCGAGCCGAGCCGAGCCGAGCCACGATGAGCCCTGCCGGTTACCACCGGTCCTTCGTAGAGGGGAATTGCTTTTCGCCATGAGCGAGTGCCCCGGTGCATGATTTTACGATATTACCATCAACCCTACATCACCGCGTCATATCGAACTTCCTCCTTCTTCTCTTTCTTCGATTTAACAGGCACACGTTTGTTATAGTCCCACCACGTAAAGGGTAGTCGTCACATCATTCCCATCACCTTGTCTGCTCGGTTCCCGCGTGATCTGCTAGCTGCGGCTGACGCTAGCTCTCCAGTTGCTCAATATTGTCAGATATGACGACTACCTTGTTCGCCATATATGCATCGAGGCTCGACATCAACCACCTATCCACTCCACAATGCTCGACCATCAAGTATTGCCTCTCATATTACATACCATGATGCAAGCAAATTTGAAAATGAAAATGGCGATCATTGCTAGTCTCTACGTATGCGAAGTCTTTGTGTAATTATGAAGATAACGCGAAACACGTTCATATATAAAATGGCGATCGGTAGAGCTTGTCGGACATGACGTCGCGAGCTGACGTCGCTCGTTTGGATCTGACGGATAGCCATGTGATTGCGCCACATCAGATGAAGGCACTTGTTGCTCAGCGAATGCCCAGACGGTGGCGCGTTTCGCATGGTTAGTGGAAAAAGAAAATGACATACCGTAGCTTCCAGCTATCGACGTTCCGTGGATGCGAGTGACGTTTTCAATCAAAGACGAGCAGTTC
>NW_008246076.1:311721-313825 GCF_000281045.1 Saprolegnia diclina VS20
AGCTCGACCGAGTTGCGACCTTCGGAAGCGCCGAGGTCCGCGATGCGAAGCAGCGGCGCGTGCGGCTTGGTCGCAGTGATGTGGCTGATGCTTTTTTCGAGAAAGACCGAGGTCCGGTGGACCACGCTCACTTGGTTGAGCCCGGCCTTGTTGTAGGCGCCACCGCCTTCCATGACCGTCGAGGCGCGAGCTAGCATCGTTGTGGTTGGGATGCAATTGGAAAATGGAGCCCTCGTCAATGGCAAAAGCGAGCGGATGATCAGATATCACCTCTGTCTCGTACCGTAGCAGACGTACATTTTTTTGTTGCGGGCATACCCGAATGATATACTAGTACCAACGACAAGCATGTAGCGAGAACGGACTTGGTGTCAGCGCACAACGCTCGGGAGACTACCCGCCACTACCGCATCGATATTATTCCTCTGATCTCAGTTTGTTTTGTCTTGTTGAGAAACAGGGTGCAAAAGCCCAGAGACTAGCCTCTACCCCGGGAAAGGACGAAAATTGTGCTGAATTCCGCGGCAATGACTTCCTGCGATCATTCGTCTTGCCGAAGGGAACCAATCAAGGTGCTCCGGTGCCATCGCGGATGTTCGCCAATGGCCGAAATCTTCACGCATGGGTGTGGCGCAAGACCACAGTGCTTGCCACATCCCGATTTGCATCAACGACGAAGTCGCCGACGCTTATGTCGACTTCGCAGACATAGTCATCCAAGAGCAACGACATCGATGCACTCGGACCAACGCGTTTCTGAAGGAGCAGCATCGCGTGGCTTCGCTAACGGGGCAGCGAGCTTGGATCGTCAAGAGTCCGACCTTGCCACCCTCGACGCGCACATTGTACGACTCCCGGCCAATGCGCAAGTGTTTCGAACAATTGGGTCTGTTGCGTCACTGACAGGTTGTACGTACAGGGCACGCCTCGCCATTAAGTCGAGCGTGGCGAGCTCACACTTGCAAGCGTCCAACCATTCTGCTGCCCGGATGGAAGCTACGTGGAACCATCTCCTTGACAAACTACAGACTTTTGAGAGCCACCACAAACTCTCATGAGGCATCGAGCAAAGTGATTGCGGTACCCCAGTATGCCAACTAGCTCACGCTGTACCGCGGTTACGGTATGTACTCGTCATCGTGTTGGGTGCCGGTTCGATACAGTATGTATGACCTCTAGCGCAAAAGCGCCCACCTCTTTTGCAAAATATGATCATCTTCTTGTAATGCGCTGCTTGAATGTCCAGCGCTGTGGCGCGCGCTGGAACCGACACGCGATCGCTTTGAGCTTCGACGCTACCGGCTTCCGCTTCGCCGGTGTCGCGGCGTGGTCCTCGAGCATTGCGGCACTCCGTTGTAAGCGTCAGGCGCTCTAAGTGGCTTGAACACAACGGTCGTACTCTCTCCACGACGCTGACTCACCCAGACCCGCCTCGTTCACGGGCAAGATCCTACACAAAGGTGTTTGCACCTCTGCCATGGGGTTCGATGCAACGAGATGCCATCGCTTGCCGCACCGCTCGGTACTCGACGTGACAATCACGGGTGTCGCGGACACGTAACCGCCAGCCCGCTTCCGCAACAAGGCGCTAGCTTCGTACGTGAGTATGTAGAAACGCTTGGCTTTATGTCGCTTTCCGGGGCAATCAACGAGTCGCTGAACCGCCAACCAGTAGAAGCGGTGGAGTAGGTTGGAGACGAGAGAGCTACGTGCGAAATAACTGGGACCTAGTGTCGACTTTTTCATCGCTCTGGACTGCAAAGCTCAACTTTCTGGCCACGCCTCAACGTACCATAGTTTGTAAGTGCAATGGTGGTGAAGTGTTGTCTGCCTCTGGCACGCACTCGACGACGCACTAGCAGCAGTTGGCTTCTTCTACCTCTGCACAGCGCCCGCCACAACCTTGCTTGAAAGTCGCCAACTCACAAGGAGTCGTCCTCCCCTTCTCAACCGGACATAAAGAAATCACGCGTGCATTCATCATGTTTAAACAACATCCTCACATTGCTTCGAGCCAGGCGAGGTCAATCGTGTCAACCCACTGGGGTGTACACACCAAGACAAGCGCGTCCAAATTCTCGAGATTGAGTTCTCTAGCATACGA
>NW_008246076.1:314866-316964 GCF_000281045.1 Saprolegnia diclina VS20
CATCGAGCAAAGTGATTGCGGTACCCCAGTATGCCAACTAGCTCGCGCTGTACTAGTAGGTTGCAACATAGATGTTCAAGATCGCGCTGTGTGGTTGGACCGCTTGTCTCGTCGGGGCACGATCGACGCACCGGTTTTGCACGACGTAGGCGATGGCAACTCGATCGCTGGATTGTCCCGTAAAAGGCGGCGCGGTGGTAACGTCCCTACAGTAAACCGCACGGAAGGACCCGTCGTTGGACCAACGACCATTTTGAGATCACTTGTTCCTTCCGAGGATGCTGTGTCGTTGCCTTGCAATAGGACCAAACACTCGCGCATTCGCGTCAACATACTACTGACAAAATCGTCCGTGTTTGCGCGCCGGACCAACGTACAGCGTATCGACGACAAACTTGGAGGTGGTTTGAATCCCGCGACGAACAACACGACGGTCGTTCGTTCAGCAAACACCGCGAGCTCGCGACCGAGATGTCGTTAGTGAGCATCGTTGCAGCATCTTGAGTACACTTTTTGGGGACATGTCGAAGGCATCGCGTACATGCTGGGTAGTATTTCCTCGCTGACGCTGCCGTGTCGCCGACCAGATACTAGTACACTCCAAGCGTCGAAAGAAGGCGATCATGTCGTGTGGCTGGCTCCAACTAGTGCTCCCAACCGGTACTGGTTCACTGCAATGACTTGCCCCTGGCGAGGGTGAGAAGCGACTGGGCTTATCAGCACGGGGTCATTTGCACTTAACACCTTTTCGCTGGTCAACGCCAAAAAATAGAGTACATGCAGTCCTGCTACGTCGTACATCTTTGCACGTGCTATGAAGCGCGGACCTTCCCAGCAACCAGCCTTTCGTACTGGCTGGTCGAGGTAGACAGTGAGGCAAATGATATGGTCCGCTTGATTTTCGTACCATAAAAGTGCACACCATTCGTCGAAATGTAGCCAATCAGTGTACCGGATTACGAAAAGATGCACGAAATTCGTATCCTGGAGGCACTGACACGGTTTTGTCGGCCCTTGCTATCACAATGAATGAGAAAAATGGGATGTGACTTGTTTACAGTGGATGAAGTGCCATCGAGACGATCTCGGCCGAGCTGCGGCTGTCCAATACGCCGATGTCCACGATATAGCGTGGCATCATCGCCCTCTTGGACTTTGAAAAGGCGTTCGATCGCGTCTGCCACACGTACCTCGCCCAACTGCTGCCTCGGCACGGCTTTCCGCCGGCCTTTGTCGACACCGTCCGCTGCCTGTACTCCGGACGCCAGTCGCGGCTCTTGGTCAACGGCCGACTCTCGCGGGCCTTCGACATTGGGCGCGGGGTTCTCCAGGGAGACCCGTTGTCACCGCTGCTTTTCGTTCTCGCCATGGAACCTCTTTGCAACCTGCTGCGCAGCAGGCCGGACCTCGGAGTCCACATCGGCGGCGTCGCGCACGTTGCCAGCTGCTTTGCTGACGATACGCAGCTGATTGCGCGGGATGAAGATGCACTCCACGCCCAACTCGCCTTGGTGGAACAGTTTTGTGCCGTCTCAGGCTTTCGCTTGAATCGCCACAAGACCGAGCTTCTGACATACGCTCCGGTCTCGGACGCGCTCGCGCCGCTCGTGGTCAAGCAGGAGACTCCAACAAAGGCCCTCGGTATTTTGGTTGCGCCGGGGCTCGGTCCCAACGCTCGCTTCGACTACGCCCTCGCCAAGTTTGCAGACCGGCTCCGGCTCTGGTCGTACAAGTCGAACACACTCGTCGGGAAAGTCGTCATTCTACGCACGCTCTGTCTGCCACTGCTCTGGTACCAGCTCGCATGGGTGCAGCCGACAGCAAAGGCCGCGGCGATCATCGACCGCATGATGCTCCAATTCCTGCGCAACGAGCCGATCGCACGCCGCAATGAACGCCGCGTCCGCCACTTCCGGGAAGACCTCGCTTTCTCCCCTCGTCGACTCGGCGGCATGGGGCTGGCGCATGCATTGGCCTTGTGGACCGCGCGCCACCGCACAGGTATGTTGCGCACCGCTCAAGCGATTCAACTGCCCCCCGAATCACGCCCGGCCTGGATCTCGCCCGGATGGACTCTTGTCTCGCTCCAGTACGCGCC
>NW_008246076.1:323743-328071 GCF_000281045.1 Saprolegnia diclina VS20
GATAGATGGCTGGATAGACCGATAGCTTGAAACGACGCGACTTGCCACGCAGTGTACACCGCAATGTTGGATACTGGCGTAAACTCGGTGGCTAGCAATTTTGGCACGTAGGACGTAAAAATATGCTCTAGAATTGGGGCATCATTTCACGCTATGCAACCGTTTCGATTGCCATTTATAAAGGCGCCTTGATATCGGCACATGCGGTGGCACCTGGTCGCTGGCGTCGGCGGCCTCCTCGTCTATTCTCTGCTCTGGTGCCAACAACTAAACTCGCTGCTCGGTACGATCCAGGACAAGGCCGTGCACCACGTCTCGGCCGCTGCGCACTACGCCCGGTACCAGCTGTACCCGTCGCTCGAGCAAGTGCTCCCGTACGCCGAAAGCTTCCTCTTTCCGACCGTCGTCGCACGGCACGGCACTCGGTACTCGTGCATCAAGTTTCAGTACACGGGCATGGGTAGTTGTCCGAGCCAAATCAACGATCTCGTGAGCTACGTGTACACGCCCAACAAGACGGAAGCCTGCGATACCGTGATCCAAACGGGTATCTACGGTGTTCCGGGCTACTGCGAGCTGCGCGATGACGCAACCAATGAAACGATCCGCACCATGTACACGAGCTGCGGGACGCTCACGGGCCGGCAGTTTTCATGCGCGCTCGCCGCCCAGTACGCATCGTACGGCCACGACGCATCGACGTTCTTCTACGCCCTCAACACGAGCTACGTCGCGTCCCGAGGAATCGTGTTTTCCGTGCACCCGAGCGCGCTTGCGTCGGCGTACGCCAGCATTGCGCACCTTCGGGCACTCAACTGCTCGTTGCCCATCGAGGTGTGGCACCGACCGGACGAGCTTCCGCGAGACAATGCCATTTTGCAAGCGCTGCACACGACGTTGCATGTGCAGGTCCGTCCGATCTTTCATCCGTTGGCGACGCGCTTTTACTCCAAGATCTATGCTGTGCTCCACAGTGCATTTGAAAGTGTTTTGCTCCTCGACTGTGACAACTTTGCTATCCACGACCCCGCGTACCTCTTCTCCACGCCCGCCTTTCAATCGAATGGCGCGATATTTTGGCCCGTAGACTCTCTTTTGGTCTACTTGAATGTACGAAGCGGTTGTGTAGGACTACTGGCGGCCCGGCCACACGTGCTTCAACATTGATGGCTACAGTCAGCTTTGGGACCTCCTGGGCATCAACTTTGTCGATATGTTTGAGCAAGAGAGCGGCCAAGTGCTCCTCAACAAGACCATGGCCGAGCCGGCGCTGCACGTGCTGGCCTTCTTTGCCCTGTACGAACCTCGGTACGCTAATGCGATAGTTCAATAGTGTTCAATGTGTATTTTCTGGATGGATGAATGTTGATGAATATGTCACTGCGCTAGGTTTCTCACCAACTTTGGCATGGTGTACGGCGACAAGGACCTCTTCCGGCTCGCGTGGCTGAAGGCCAATGTGCCGTTTCACATGATTGGTCGCCCGCCGGGCAGCCTCGGTAAACTGGACCGCGTCGACCGTAGCTTTTGCGGCAGCACTATGGTCCAGCACGACCCGAGCGGCGACGTGATCTTCCTGCACCGAAATACAGTCAAGTTGTCGGGCTGTCGCGCCGACGCGTTCGTGTGGGAGACCCTCCAAGACTTTCGATTTGGGTGCACCATCCTTTGATGTATATGGTTGCATCCAATGCTGAGCTAGCGACGTGCACCTGGCACGGTATCTCCCCGCCGGCTACGTGCTCCGCGACGCCACGTGCTTTGGCGTCCGCGAGCCGTCGAGCGATTTATATACGATGACAACGATCCGTCAGTCGCCGTTTGCCCATCTCGAAGGTACCTTGTACCGGTTTGCCCGCGAAGCCATGAAGCTCCAACACCCCAACGGTACGAGTGGCCATGAGCAATGTCCATCACGCGTCGGTACTCTAGGCTGTCCGGCCGACAATGCGAACGAGGACCACGTGCAGTTTCCACTCGACCTGCGCGGCAAGCGCATTCCTAGCATGCATTTCTATCGACACAAGAGTCCCTACGCGGCCGAGGCGCCGTAGTCTACGAACCGTTTGGTGGCTCGCATGTGGAGAACCTCATTATTGCCAACGACGCCGGTTCTTTGGGACGAGGCGCTCGGGCATATGGCTAGCAAGGCCACAAGTACGACCCAACTCTACGATTTCCAACGGGAGCACCGTATTTCACGCTTCGGTAACGATGAAGAACTAGTCCTTTTGCTACTCTTTTGGTACTTGGTGTTATACTCCGAGAGAGCGCGGGACTCTGCGACGCCTGCGCTCCCGCAAGTGTCGTTGGCTGTCATCTGAGACCGTGGTCGTGTTAGACTGGATATTTGTATGGACATACAATCTTTCCTATCCGCATCGCGCCGTTGATTGGTGCACGCTGAAACCGTGGACCAATCATCGCCGGCAACAGCGTGAATACAAAACACAAGTTGCTTTTGGACCAATCGCATTGCAGGCCGGTCGGCCTTTCTCCCAGAACGCTCTCATTTCAGCTGGCAGCATGGGCAACGTGCTTGGCTGGTCCCACAAGACGCTCGATGAGCGCGTCTGGGACGCTGCCCGCGCCGGGGACGTCGCGACCTTGACCGCCTTGGCGCCAACGCATAGCAACATTGAGTTTCGCGACCTTCGCGCTGGCCGAACGCCATTCACGATTGCGTGTGCGCATGGCCACGTCGCCGCCGCGCAGTGGCTCCACGCCGCCGGCGCCGACGAGTACGCGCGCGACTACGACGGCAACACGCCGCTGCACCACGCCTGCCGCACGGGCCAGGCGCGGGTGGTGCAGTACCTTCTGTCGCTGCCCGAGTTTTCGCCGTATGTCCTCAACGCCAAAGGCGACGCACCGCTCGAGGTTGCCCGGCGTACGTTTCAGGAGCGCGAAGGCGACAACGACGATCTGCGTCTCATGGCACTCGCGCGTTGCATCGAGCTGCTCGAGCAGGTAGTCGTCGATGCGACAAAGAAGGTCCTTGTCTTAATTGGCACCATACACACGTCTAGCGCTGCTCCGTGTACAGTGGCTGGGTGTTTCAGCGCGTCGAGACGTTCTTGTCGCAGCTCACTGGCATTTCAGCGCTTCAAGCCTGGACGCGACGGTACGCTGCCACGTCATATGAAACGCTCGTCCATAGGTTTTTGGTGTAGCTATTGCATTGTGCTGCGGACAAGCTCGTCTATGTTTCTCGAAGTCGCGCTCTTTGCAGTGCCCGACGCCGCGCGCCGCCCACCGGTCCCAAGCGCATCGCTGCTCGTGCATGTGACGGCGGACGAGCCGTGCATCCGCCCGAACAACCCCTCGTTTTGGTCGGACTTGAACCCCAAACCCTTTGGGTTTGACCTCCGCGGCGCGCAGAAAGTCGGGTCGAGCCGCACCCAAGCGCTGTGTCACTTTTCTTTTGCGGCGCTGAGCGAAGACGGCGCGGCCAAGTGGCTTCGCTTCTTTGCCCACGACGCGGTGCGTGCCTTCTCCAATGTGATAGTTCTCACGCCGCGGCTAGCGGGACTGCCTCCAAGACGCGCTGGTCTCGCCGACGCGCCAGTTCAATTCACACGTACGCACGTCCTTGGCATTGTAATCGTACCTGTAAAGATGATGCGTAGGAGCTCGGACGGGCCAAGGTCTACCCAGAGCCATCGGCGCCCCCGCTGCCCTCGGTCGAGATTGCGCAACCTGTTGTTTTTACAAAAGCGACGCTGCGCCCGCGCGTGCTCGAGTGCGTGGTGTGCTTTGACGGCCCGCAAGCCGCCGTCTGTGTGCCCTGCGGCCACAACGTGCTCTGCATGCGCTGTGCCATGTCGTTGCTCGAGACGACGCACGTGTGCCCCGTGTGTCGTCTCGAGATTCGCGAAGTCGTCAAGGTCTATCGCAACTAGTTGTCTTCTAATTTAACTCGTCGTTGCCGACCTCGAACCTTTGATCCTTGGGTCGAGTCGTGCTCGGGTCATCGCTATATCACCAAGTAAGGATACCTCTCGGGCTCTCTGTACGCAGCTCACTCCGAACGATCAAGTGCTGGTGCGAACTCCCATGCACTCAGGCGTAGCGCTACGCATGCAAAGTCGTGTAATAACAAAATATACGCGGACTCTGACGTCATTGTCGCTGGGTCCATTTGGCCCTTGCGGTTGCTGCAATGTTCTGTCGACAACAACAAGAAAGGTTTAGCCGTACCACGAGGTGAAGCGAGATCAAAGCTAATGCAATATGGAGAATGCGCAGATTGAACATTATATAGACTATACAATTCGATATATGGACAACGTGTCTTCTCGCACGCGACGTGTCTACTTGATGACGAC
>NW_008246076.1:328171-328836 GCF_000281045.1 Saprolegnia diclina VS20
CGCGGGCACGACCGAGAAGCTGTTGATTCCTGTCCTCAGCGGTCGCTCCAACGTCGAGCTCAACATCCTCAAGAAAGCCTTCTTCAAGCTCTACCTGACCGCATTGCGCTGGATCATGAGTGCCATGCGGTACTGCGTGTTGGCGAGCGGCGACGTCTGAACCCGCAGCGTCTTGTTGCCATGGCTGTAGCGCATGCTAGGGTTTAGCCGTACCACGAGGTGAAGCGAGATCAAAGCTAATGCAATATGGAGAATGCGCAGATTGAACATTATATAGACTATACAATTCGATAAATGGACAACATGTCTTCTCGCACGCGACGTGTCTACTTGATGACGACAGTCGTGTCTTTGAGCACCTTGATGTTGTAGACTAGGCTCTTGACGTCTGCGAGCTGGTCGTCGAGAAGATGAATGTGGCAGTTGCTATCTTGCACCACCATGCACGTCTCGTGGCCGGGGCCTGTCTCCCCCGCCGGCGTCGTGCCTTGGGTCGTCGGTTGGTACTTGGCTTTGGCGCGCAGTTCCTTCTCGGGCAAGCCAAACGTAAACATGTGCGTCATGAAGAACCACTGGAGCGTGCTCAGGCGTCGGGCTTTGCAGACAAGAATCGCCGTCTTGTGCTTCTTGTCTTCGCGGACATCCGAGATGTAATCACACAAGAT